>NC_051231.1:27855048-28047548 GCF_015220715.1 Pygocentrus nattereri | reverse complement strand
TCCTGACTCATTTGTCTGCTAATAATAACAGATGGATTATAGTGTGGGGAACAGGAGGTAACATATAAAACATCTCCCATTGATGTGCTGATATGTAAAAGGGAACAGTTTGTACAGGGTGTAATAAAGAAAAAAATACTGCTGTACAAAATGCCATAATTCATCAATTATTGAAGGCCCCCTAAGAGGGCCTCTTTAGTGGGAGTTTATTAAACTGGTGGTCTTGTAAGTCATCACTTTTCCTTTAAAAGGGAATTCCACCAATGTTTATAAGTTTCTGTATATTTAAACCATTGATATAAGAAAAAAAGTGGTTTGATATGAAATGCTCCATTCTGGAAAAACTTGAGTCTGAATTATTCACAGTAGTGGTGACAGGAACCAAAAGTCTGTAGCACTTAATGCCTCTAAAAGCTACTTCACTCTCTCTTTGCTCTATAGAAATTTCACAGGCTGTATCATATTTTATCCTATTTCATCTTTGCTGTATGTATATGATTACATTTTTGCTCTGCTTTTTTTTAAATGTAATTGGACCCAATCCCGCTCATTCACTAGAACCCCCATATAACATGATGCTACCGTGCTGAGAGGGCTAGCATTAGCTTCCTCTGAGACAGCTCAACACACTTGGAGGAGAACAATAACTGCCATTTCTTATCCATCTACCTGTGTTAACTAATATCATGCTGATCGAACAAGAGGGTGATGGAGCACCATTGTGCTCACCAAGAGAGAGCGAGGCTTGCAGAGTCAATCAATACAGACCTCCAAACTTCATGTGGCCTTCAGATCAGCTCAAGAACAGCGTAGAGAGCTTCATGGAATGGGTTTCCATGGCCAAGCAGCTGCATCCAAGCCTTACATCACCAAGCACAATTCAAAGCGTTGAATACAGTGGTGTAAAGAGGCACCACTGGACTCTAGAGCAGTGGAGACGTGTTCTCTGGAGTGACTAATCACGCTTCTCCATCTGGCAATCCAATAGATGAGTCTGGGATTGGCGGTTGCCAGGAGAACAATACTTGTATGACTGCATTGTGCCAAATGTAAAGTTTGGTGGAGGGGGGATTATGGTGTAGGGTTGTCTTTCAGGAGTTGGGCTCGGCCCCTTATTTCCAGTGAAAGGAACTCTTAATGCTTCAGCAGACCAAGAGATTTTGGACAATTTCATGCTCCCAACTTTGTGGGAACAGTTTGGGGACGGCCCCTTCTTGTTCAAGCATGACTGCACACCAGTGCACAAAGTAAGGTCCATAAACACATGGATGAGGTGAGTTTGGTGTGGAAGAACTTGACTGGCCTGCACAGAGTCAAGTTGACCTCAACCTGACAGAATATGTTTGCGAAGAATTAGAGCGGAGACTGCGAGCCAGGCCTTCTCGTCCAACATCAGTGCCTGACCTTACAAATGCGCTTCTGGAAGAACGGTCAAAAATTCCCATAAACACACTCATAACCCTTGTGGAAAGCCTTCCTAGAAGAGTTGAAGCTGTTATAGCTGCAAAGGGTGGGCCGACATCATATTAAACCCTATGGATTAAGAATAGGATGTAGCTTAATTTTATGTGTGTGAAGGCAGACGAGACCTTGCTTTCTGTCTCTGCCCCTCTCTTTTTCCTTCTGTCTCTCCTTCCCTCCATCCCTCTTCTCACTCCATCTCTCTCCAGCTGCTTCAGATCACTGCCTTGCAGAGGCGACAGGTTATCTTCGCAGTTGCTTCTCCCAGCTGAGAGTGATTAGATCACTGCGTTTGTCCTTTTGTTTGCCACGACTGGACAGGAGTGAGCGAAGACACTGGCCGATCCTCCGCTGTGGAGATGCCCTTCCAGCTCCCATTGGTCAAAACTCCACAGTCCTTCCAAAACATCTGTCACTTCTCATCCTAATCAAAAAGCCTAACGTGTCTCCTTTCATTAAGCTCAGCCCCAATGGCCCTTATCCTTCAATACTTCAGCAAAAATGTACAATCAAATGTAGAGTTTTCCTTCTCACCCCAAATGTAGTCCCTCAGCCAAGACCGATGAAGTTTGCATTGAAGCTATGAGTCCGAATAGACTTGCTCATGTGGTTCCTGACACTATATGACATACTGTTGTCTATGAAAGTGGACAGAAGATCCCAATTTATATTAAGTATCTGTAATAACTGTGTAGTTACACATGATTAACATATGCAACAGCACTGTAACTACTGATGATGTAGTCAGTGTTACAGATGGATTACAGATGTACAGCCTATGTAATTACATGTGTATCAACTTCAGTTTTGCCTCATGTAGTTACACAAGTGTGTCTTTTTGATGCACTACAGGTCAGAAGTCTTTTCCAGCTGTTAAAGGAAGTATGTTTTGCATAACATTACATTTATGCTTTACAGAATTACTGTGGAATAACTGTGTTGTAACAAGCTGACCTAATCACATCACATTCATGAATACCATGCTATGACCACACTGTACCTTTATGACAGCTACACGGTATCTTTCCTGTAGTGTCTGCAGTGAGTATTACAGTTACCCTTTAAAATAAGTGGACAGCTCCAGTGTAGTTGATATGTAGGTACTGTATAATAATGGGGTGGTACTAAAGACATTGCTTTGGGTTTAATGCAACAAAGTTAGTTAATGTTATAACAGTTACATCTGCTGGTCTGTCCCATCACAGAATGGTTTAAAGCTGAAACTGGTCGCAGTGTTACAGCACTAGCTACATAAATGCTGGCTAAATGTTAGGAAAGCTGGCAGATACAGTGTAAGTAATGCCTTAATGTCAGTTATTACAAACTTCCTTTGACTGCTGGAAAAGATTCCCGAAAACAACTGTTGTTCCAGTCTGATTACATATGTAACTATGTTTGTTATGACCCTTGTCTAATTACATGGGAGAGAATAGGCTGTTACAACCATTAAGCAAAACTGAAGCAGATACATGTGTAACTACATAAAGTGTACTTCTGTAATCCATCTGTAACAGTGACTAAATCATTAGTAGTTACATTGTTGTTGCATATGTTCTTCACATGTAACTACACCGTTATTAGGGACACTTCATATGAAGTGGGACTAAAGTAACAATGTACGCAAGTCTGCGTCAGATCACTTTACAGCTTAAAGCATTTCTTTTCATAGCTGCTTCTGCATAGTTCTAGAAAGGCAGATGTTCCATTAGAAGCAGGGGTGGGAACCCCTGAGCTGGAATTTGGGGGTTATCATTCGGAGCCCCTCACCCGTTTCTGAGCTAATGTCTCCTCAAGCTAATCTGTGTGTATAACTCTTGATGGATCCCTGTTCAGCTGACTCTGTAATGTTGCCATTCCAGAGGGCAGGCTCTTGGAAAGTGTTCGGATTTGTAAAAGACCCCAAACAGCTGTGTGGGTAATGTTCGGAGGCCGCATAACTGATCCAGGATCAGCGTTTATCTTTTATAAAGTGATTAAAGCTGACAGTCTGGATGAAGTGCAGATCCCCCCTCTCGCTTTAAGATGCTGACATAGACAAGGAGTGGTTCAGGGTAAGCCTCCCCAAAACATTGCAAAGAAAAATCATCATAAGGTGGTAGATTTGAAGTAATAACTTTCCTCTGATAGTTGAACACCGCGGTCAAAAGCTCTAATCTAACTGATTAAGCCTTTTCACAGTCATAAAATGCAATTTCCCTCGTTTGACTATGCCTTTTCTGTCTTGCATAATGTTGATGGAATATACATTGGTTAGGATCACCTCCTCGTTTCTACACTCTGTCTATTTTATCAGCTCCACTTGCCATATAAGTGCACTTTGTAGTTACAGACTATAGTCCACCTGTTTCTCTGCATACTTTCTTAGTCCCTTTTTACCCTGTTCTACAATAGTCAGGAACCCAACAGGACCACCACAGGTACTATTTGGGTTGTGGATTATTCTCAGCACTGCAGTGACACTGATGTGGTGGTATGGAGTGGACAGTGGACAAATTTGTCCAGAAACACCAGCAGCACTGCTGTGTCTGATCCACTACAGTCTGTACTTGTAGAACTACAAAGTGCTTCTACATGTACGTTGAGCTGATAAAAATGATGATGAATAATGAAACAGGGACCTGTGGAGGTCAGTAAGTGTATATCTCTATGATGGAAATGTATGATGTCTTATTCTCAATAAACCGGAAGCTTTCATGTATGAAATAATTATTATTGTGCTCATATTATATTTTTATTGTGGCAGTTGTACATGATTATTTCATATAACGAAAGCTGTAGTTGTTTGTCGTCTTTGTGCAGAGGTCTAATGGTTTTCACAGCAGGGATTTCTCACCCCTAACCATTTGCTCCTCATTGCTCATTAGCAGCTCAACACACACAAAGAGCTAACAGTGTCCCCAGTAATGTGAGGTAAAATATTTTATATTTATTAGGTGATTTCCTTTTCACTGGTGTAACGGTCACTGAGGAGGCAAGGTGATGTTGCCCCTAAAAAAAGTTTCTGGACATGGTACTGGGTCATACCCACTGGCATAGAGAAATGGCCCACAGGCCAAACACTATGGGACCCCCAAGGCCTGAATGTAAAACACTCATATATTAAAATTAAATTGTGACGGTTTGTGATCAGCATTAGCAACATTGTATATATGTAATAAATATGCAGCTTTGATATTAAGCTCTGATCTAAATAAAGGTCACAAATTCTAGGAACTATGGATGATGTACATATATTATCTACATTGTCTGATCTACTTGAAATCCCTGTTGATAGGACTCATTATCTGGGTTTATTAAGTGATGATAGATTCTTCACCTTTGCGCTATCCCAGGAACGTTTAGTATTTGCGGGTCTATCTGTTGCTAAAAGGACTAAAAAGTTGTCAAATACAGATGTACAGCTGTTGCAACAGTGACGATTACAACCCATTTCCAAAAAAGTTGAGAAGCTGTGCAGGATGTAATCTTATGCAAATCAAGTAAATATTTTTAAAGGAAAATACTACAAAGACAACATCTCAAATGTTGAAATATAAATGCCCATTTCGTATTTGATGCCAACAATATGTTCCAAAAAAGTCGGGACGGGGATCATGTTTACCACTGTTTCATCACCTCTTCATTTAACAACAGTCTGTAAGCATCTGGGAACTGAGGAGACACTGTTGTAGTTTTGAAAATGAAATGTTTTCTCATTCTTGTTTGATACAGGATTTCAGCTGTTCATCAGTTCACGGTGCCCTTTGTCATATTTTTCATTTAATAATGTGCCAAATGTTTTCGGTGGTGACAAGTCTGGACTGCAGGCAGACCAGTTTAGCAGCCAGACTCTTTTACTATGGAGCAGTGCTGTTGTAATACATGCAGAATGTGATTTGTCACTGTCCTGCTGAAATAATCAAGGCCTTCCCTGAAAAAGACGTCGTCTAGATGGCAGCCTATGTTGCCAAAACATGTATATATTGTTCAGCATTAATGGTGCCTTCACAGACGTGCCAGTCGCCCATGCCATATACACTAATGCACCCCTATTCCATCATGAATACTGGCTTTTGAACTGTGCACTAATAACAAGCTGGGTGGTCCCTCAGGGTTACAGGATGGTGCTGGAGCCTATCCCAGTGGTCATCGGGCAGAAGGCAGGATACACCCTGCACAGGTCAGCAGTCCATCGCAGGGCAGATAGACAGAGAGACAGACAGACACATACATACACAATCACACCTAGTGTCAATTTAGCATGTCCAATTGGCCTGACTGCAAGTCTTTGGACTGTGGGAGGAAACCGGAGTACCCGGAGGAAACCCACGCACAGGGGGCTTTTTGCTGTGAGGCAACAGCGCTACCCACCACGCCACCGTACCGCCCCTGAAGCATACAGTGTTCACAATTTTCAAAAAGAGTTTCAAATGTTGGTTTGTTGGACCACAGGACACTTTTCCACTTCCCCTAAGTCCATTTTACATGAGCTTGGGCCCAGAGAAGGTGGCAGCATTTCTGGATCCTGTTTATTAAAGGTAATCCTTAATTAGTCCCACAACGGAGAAATCCTCAGCGTTACAGCAGCAAAAGAGACAGCACTATACTCAAGAAAAAGAGAATTAACAAGCAAGTAATTAATTTTTTTTTAATTAAGTTTTTTACAGTTTGTTACTTGTTACTGTATAGACAATGTATATTGTCTACAGCAGCAGGAAGGAAGGACCTGTGAAAGCACTCCTTTACAGACTTGGGGTGAAGCAGCCGGTCACTGAAGGAGCTGCCCAGTGCTGCCAGAGTCTCAGGCATGGGGTGGGAGCTGTTCTCCAGCATGGATGCCAGTCTGGCTAACATCTTCCTGTCTCCCACCATCTGCACTTGGTCTATGGGGCTACCCAGGGCAGAGTCCTACGATTGCTGAGTCATCAGAGAACTTCTGTAGATGGCAGTTTGGTGAGCTGTACGTGAAGTCTGCAGTGTACAGGGTGAAGAGGAATGGTGCCAGGTCTGTACCCTGCGGGGCCCCTGTGCTGCTCAACACCCTGTCAGACACACTGTCCCGTGGCCTCACATTCTGTGCTCGGTTGGTGAGATAGTCCAGGATCCAGTTTATGGTTTGTTCTCTGCATTTAAGAGTTTTAACTTGCATCTGTGGATGCAGTGACAGGTTTTCAGAAGTGTTTCTGAGCCCATGCAGTGATTTTCACGACAGAATCATGTCTGTTTTTAATGCAGTGCCACCTGAGGGCTTAAAGATTATAGCCAGCAAATACTGGTTTTTGGCCTTGTCCCTTGCATACAGAGATTTCCCCAGATTCCCTCTATCTTTTAATGTCATTATGTACCATAGATGATGAGAAGCAGGAGTTCTTTGCTATTGTGCATTGAGAAACGTTATTCTTGAATTGTTGCACTATTTGATTGTGCAGTCTTTCACAGAGTGGTGAACCCCTCCCCATATTTACTCTTGAAAGACTCAGCCTCTCTGGGAGGCTTTTTTATACCCTGTCATGTTACTGACATGTTATCAATCAACCCCAAGGTGTTTTTTTAAGCATTACACAACTTTACCAGCCTTTTGTTGCTCCCGTCCCAACTTTTCTGGAACATATTGTTGGCATCAAATAGTTTTCAAAAAACAATGAAATTTTTCCACATTTGATCTGTTGTCTTTGTACTACTTTCAATGAAATATAGGGTTTACATGATTTGCACAGCATCCCACCTTGTTTGATACGCAAAGCTAACTCAGCTACAATATTAGTGTGAGAAGCAATTGCATCAGCTCTTTTTTCGCTTACCCAATTGGTGTGACAGTAGATCCATAGTGTTGAGTTGTCTTCTGACAGTGGAAGAATGGATCAAATTGAATCAATTATGAATATTTTCAGGTCTGAAGCAGCTGGATTTTCTCCTTTCTCTCAAAGATGGAAGCTTTAAGTGCTGTTTATCTGATGGGGACAGTTTGATGACTACCAGGTCTTCCAGGTGGTTGTTAGGAAGGCCATTTTCTCTGTTCCTTTTCTTATCTTATATCTAATCTCCTCCGGAATATCACCAGAAAAAATGAGCTTAATGCCCCATAATGTACTAAATGTCTATTTTGACTGGAAATTAAACAAGTAAAAGGTGGTCTGGGACTCTTGTACAGTATTAAATGCTTGAATGTGGTCATTTTTTGGAAGAAGCCATGATCCCTATTTCCATGTGTGTGGCTGTTTGAGAGCTAAGAGAAGACTTTCTCAGGCTGACTTATCAAACCAACTTTCCTCCAGCAGGAACGGAATTATTCTCTATCACCCCAATCTCACACACACACACACACACACACACACACACACACACACACACACACACACACACACACACACACACACACACACACACACACACAGTCTGTTCTCGCTTGCGAAGTATTTTCAAGCAAAACATTGTGGGAATTTGTCCTACTGAACCAAACAAGTGACCTAGAGCATCACCCAAGACAGAATGGCAAAGAGCTGGATGTTTGGAATGCATGATAGTGACCACTGTGGTTAGGTGGGCACCCCATAACTCAGACTGCCATGTAGTGTCTAGAGAGAAAGCTCTCTGGTGTCTTCACAAGGTCTTTCAGTTTAAAGAGAGGTTTTAGACTTTATTTAAAAGTAAGAAAGAGATTCTAAAGTGCATGAATCTTCAGCCTGTAAAGCCTAAAATAATGACTAAGGCCAGATTTCAAAAAGAAGGTCCGGCTTGATGTTTTGGTATCAAACGCAAAATTAAAATTATATTGATGATGATCTGTTGACAGAGCAGATCATTCACTCATGTCCTCTTACATCCTTTGACTGACTTCTCTTTGAATTCCCTTTCCACGAGCTCGCATTCATCAGATTCATCCACTCAGGGAAGGGGTCTGAAACACAACCCACGTCACAAAGTGTTCTGCCGCATGTTGCATGTACTTACACGTTTCCACCAGAGAGGTCTCCAAATCCCCAAAACATATCTACATAAAGCAGCTGTCAGAACAAAACCTTGTATCTCCAAAACTTTACAGGATGAAGAATAACATTCTTAACTTTTAATGGAGGTAAATGGAGAAATAAATTTTTCCAATTAATTTTACACCATTTCTGTTGGTTCTTTCATCATGAAATTTTGATGCACCATAAACTGGCTTTTTCCAATTATGTCAAAAACTGAAAAATGCCAAAAATCAAGACATTTTGTCCCGACAGCGGCGATAAAGAACCTAAACATAAAGATGTTCTTGGTTCTTTAAGGTTCTTCCTAGAACTGTAATCTCCAAACAAGGGAAGAACCTTTCTGACAACTTAAAATTAATCGGCAAGATGTAAACAAAGTCATTCAGAGTGGTTTGATGTGAAATGCTTGGACTCTTTGGAATTGTTTACAGTGGTGACGATAGGAACCAGACGCTCACATCATGCAGTTAACAGCTGGTAAAGCTCCCTCACAGAAAGGTAATACATATTATGATAGCTTTAGGAACAGCTTTTGACCTAATATGCATTTTTTCTTCTCCTATGTATGCAGAGAGGTACATGAAGGAGGTTATAGTCACCAAGTAATCCCCAAAGAAAGCCCACCTTTTCAGATTTACCACTATTTTACCATCGTTTACATTATATATGAAGATTCAGAAGACATGATCAGCCATACTGGTTATATTGCATACTAAATATATGGCTTTATGATTGTGCTTTAGGCCACTGGTTCCTGTAAATGATTCTGATTCAGTACGTTTCTCGAGAACAGAGTATTTTTCGGAATTAAAAACATTCAAAACGACTTTGCTTTTCATTTCAACCACTGAATTATGCAGACATTTTTTAACAGTCTACACTTCATCTGTTCCATCCATTTGATCTTTATATTGTCATTGCATCAATTATAACCATCTACACTCTTTTCTTGTGATGTTTGTGGGCATCAAACAGTGTTAAATGTAACCAGACCTTCTCTGACGCAAACCATCGCAAATTCTAATGTTTCCGAAATCACTATCAATTAGGTGATGAGGGCCGGAGCGGTGCTCAGTCTTTATGAGCGCTTGTTGAGTGATGCTGGGGAGAGCTTCAGAGCAGCGGTGCTTTAAAGGCCAGGCAAATTATTCCTCTACGCTTTGAAAATCCAGGCCAAGTTTCAGCGTCCCATACAAGCCTGCTAGTCCTTATCTGCTGCCATCAAGGCAGAAGGGAAGTGAAGTTTACACTGAGGTGAGGTCACTGTGAATACAGGCTCACCACCGCTGCCCAGCCCTTTACCTTTAATTCTGTCTCTCTCTCTCTCTCTCTCTCTCTCTCTCTCTCTCTCTCTCTCCCCCCATTAGATTCATTCAGCAAACAACCCATGCAAAGTTAAAGCCACACTCAAAGGTGCTTAAACGTCTCAAGGTTTCAAGATCAAAATCAAGAAGAACCGATCTTAGTGATGGTAGAAATGAGCAGGTCAATCTTGAACGAATCCCTTTTCCCCACTTTTAGGATTATGATCTTTTTTGGTCTTTCTTTGGTCTCGTGGTTTCACTTTTTAGGAGGTATTTTCAGCAGCAGGCGAATGAAGTGAATAAACAGACGAAGCTTTTTGCTTTTTACATGTCTGTAAATCCACACCACCAACTTATAAAGGGTTCTGTTCAATGAACTGACAGAATTACACTGTAAAAAATACTTTCACTGTCAAAGTACTGTAAACTGTATACTTTTTTTTTTTAAAAAGGGTTAAATGTGTGAAAATATACTAAACATATCCTGTATTTTAACAGTGCTGCTGTTAATTTACAGGACTAGAATGTAAATTCACAAAAAACCTTGCAAAAGTGAAACAATCACCTTTATTTCTATGAAGACTCCAGAGATGAAGATGAAGGACGAAAATAATATTTAACAATTTCATAGAGAACAATTTTTTGCAAGTTAAAAGTCCTTTGCGCGGGCCCTGTCATCAGCCCAGGTCTTGAAACGTCTAGATCCTGCTGGGTAGGGACAAGAGGGACAGGGCCTACCCCATGGGCATCTCGGTGGGATCCAACTTGTGGTGGTGGCAAAGGAGGAGGGGAACAAATCAACAACATCTGAAAACAGAAAATTAGCTTTATTTTTAAAGGTTGTTACTGTTATTGTAATAAAATACTTTATGTCTAAATACAGCATGATACATCTTAAAGCTTCATCACAGAAAGGTATTACTTAAAAGGCATTAGTAAAAAAAAACAACACTCAAAAAGTTCCAACAGCACCATGACTGTTAACTCTGTAAAGGGGGCTGGTTTATGGAGAGAGCGGGGGGGTGTAGGGGCCTACGTTCATAGAGGACTCTTGCGTGTGTGCATGCTCTGAGCTTTAAAAGACTGTGTGTCAAAGTCTTGTACCTGGTAAGATGGATCAGATGTGCTGGGGCAGGGAATAGTTGAAACTGTGCAGGGCAGAAGGTTGAGAACCACTGACGTAAACCCTATTTGGACGGGTTTAAATAGGTCCTGGTTAATTTACTCTTTTCGAGGTGCTCCTTGGTGACTTTACTTCCATCCAGATGAGCCTGTGTTTTACTCCACTGAGAAGACTACAGGCCCAATTAAGAGTTGATTATAATGGGAGTTACAGGTATAAGGCATTACTTTATATTCATGATATCATCTTTTAGCTTTCAAATGAATCAAACAGACACATTTTCTAAGCCACTTATCCTCTTGGGTTGTGGGGGTTGCTGGAGCCTGTCCCAGCGTTCATTGGGCGGAATGGAAGTCCATCACAGGGCAGACACACACACACACACACACACACACACACACACACACACACACACACAAGGGGGCAATTCAGCATCTCCAGTGCACTTGACTGCATGTCTTTGGACTGTGGAAGGAAACCCACACAAACACAGGGACAACCTGCAAACTCCACACAGAAAGGACCCTGGATGCCCGGCTGGGGAATCGAACCCAGGCCCTTCTTTCCGCGAGGCGACAGAGCTTCCTACTGTACTGCTCAGTCTTTTAAACATGCAGCTTGGTTTTTAAAGTCAACTTGCAATCAAAATGGTCCTTGTTAGTTAATGTTCCTGGTCATATTACGCATAATTCAATATAGCATATCATTTAGAACTGTGTTACTTGGTTTTAGTTAAGTTTTAAAGTGATTTTTGGTATGTTTTTAGTTATCGTTTCATTTTTATTATTGTGTTCTTATTTATTTTTTAATAAAAGTTTAAAATTTAGTTTTAAGTTTAAGTTTAAAATTAAGACTTTAATTAAGTCTTCATCAAGAGAAAATGCCCATCTAGCTTAGAGACCCTCCCTGCTGCAACCCTGATATGTCACAGTACAAAAGGACACTGTGTTAGGATTTCCAACTATCACTGACTTTAACAATGTATGAAAAGTACATCAGAAAATCGAATGGATACTTTCAGATATTTATCAAAGGAATACTAATACAAACCCTCAACAATTTAGACCTATTAGAGCAGGTTTTGTGGCATTTTGTCCCTTTAAAATCAGATTTATTTCTTTAATTAATCTTTAATTGTGTCAAATTTAATGGTTAATCAAGGCTGTTCAGTTCAAAGCTAAAGACCAGGTTCAATCCCACAATGAATACAATAAACTAAATACACACATCAAGACAGTGGGCAGAGTGGACGTCCTGAGTAGGTTAAACAGGAATTCCACAGAATTTTTTAACATTTCAGTGGAATTCAGTGGTTGAGATGAAAACAAAGTCATTCAGAGCAGTTAGATGTGAAGTGGTTTATTGTAGGGAAACTCACTGATTTTGATTTCTTTACAGTGGTGATAGGAACCAGGGGTCACCTTGTCTACAACACACATGTAGCCACTTTATTTAATATCCAAAATGACCATGAACCTACATGTTTTTATATGTAATGTCAACACTCCACTGCACAGTGTTGCCATATGGCAACAATTACTTTACGTTTGCTAAAAAGCAGTAATATAAAATCTGTTTTTCTGTTTAATTGTGGAAAAAAAATTTAAAAGAATAAATAACATCACATGACCAGGAATTCTTATTATGATATAGTTATTACCATACATACCATACCATACATTCCAATTGAAATTGTATTCAATTCCAATATTTGTACATATTATCATACGTATCGTTCAGTTATACAGTTTACTAAGTATAAGTTGACTTTGTTTAGTCTATTGTCAAAAAAAAATATGTTTTAGAGAAAAATTAGATTTGATGGTGCTTTTTCTTTTTAGATTTTATGGTGCTGTGCTACAATTGCACATTGTTGCCATATGGCAACAATTTACGAAATAACCAACTTTTTTTTTTTTCAAATTTTCCATTATTTAAGCAATTAAATAACAAAAACACATTTTTTTATCATGTTTGAGTAATAATTTATGCAATAGAGGATTAATGATTATAAAATAGTGCTAAATCTAAGTTTCCTTTGTGACTGTTTTGCCATATGATGCCCTGCAACAACATTTGCGCCACCAAAACTTCCATAAAACTTTCATAAAACTATGTCTTGGGCATCAGGAAGGTACTAATAAGCATTTCATTCAATAGCTTTCTGTGAGGAAGCTTTTAGAGGCGTTGAACATTGAACTGTTAAGACGTCTGGTTCCTATCGCCACCATTATCAACCATGCAGATTCTGTAGGTTTCTCTAGAACAAAAGATTTCAACTCAACCCCCTTTGAAGGACCTTGTTCACTTTTTAACCACCTAATCATACAGGGAATTTCGAAAAATCAGTGGGATTCACCTTTAAGGTGCCATACTGGAGTCATTTCTCCAGAAAAGTGCAAAAACACTTAACGATCCCAGCAGCACCTTGACCATTAGCCCTGTAAATGGGGCTGGTTCATGGAAAGGAGAGTGAAGAGGGTGTAGGGGTCTGCCTTCATAGAGGATTCCTGTATGTTAGGAGCCATGTGTTGCTTGCTGGGAGGTTTAACAGGCCGCATGTCAAAGTGCTCCAAATTTGCCTCGTTCAACAGGTAAATACATGGTCAGAACAGGAACACACTAAAAGTGTAGGCTGTACCGTAATCTGAAAGAAAACAATGCAATGAAAAGTTTCGTAATGAGGATTGTAGTGGTCTTCCAGGGACCACCAATTACAAAAGTAAATACTTGGTTTAGTCAGCGTATGTAGTCAAAGTGTGCTAATAAGTTGCATTTAATGTATAGTTTGCTTAAATGATCCATTGCGCACTAATGAAGGGAAACAAGCAATTACTCTGCAAATGTGTAATGGTTCTTTATGGTGTGTGTAGTGTTCTGAAGCATAGATGTACCCCAGATATCACAGTCCACCCTCAGGGCATGTCCACAGAGGAGATTGTTCTTATGCGCACACCTGTGAAACCGCACTACAGCTGTAAACATGCGAAGTGTGTTTATATGCAGGGAAAATGAACTGTGGCCTTCACATATGTAAACATTTTAGTGCTTTTATGTTGCTGAGGCCCAAACATGCCACGGCGACCTACATGAATCACCAGGGTGTTCCTGGCGCATGTGCATTCCCAGCTCATTTTCCGTGAGCAGCTCATGTGGATACCACCCTTTAATACCTTGTAATTGCTTCTATAGTTTAAACATAACTGCTTGCATTTTATATCAATTGATACAAGCAGTTATGCCACAGAATTGCTTGCATTCTCTCTGCTGGCCTGTACTCTGCAAGCTGGGAGCCACTGGCCATCCATCCCAAGGTACAGTTGCATGGAAGGAATGCAACTTAATATAACTTTACATCCTGAATCATCAGTTAGTGACCAACAGGATGATTTCAAATGTTCCTAAAAAGTCCATATCTTTCATTTTTCCTCACTTTATTTTTCTCCCTGAGATCCGCTTATGACGTTTGGTTCATGCACGAAATAACAAGTCAATTTTCAACCTCTCTTAATCCCTCAGACTTACACGGCCTAATGTTGTTGCTGTTTCTTTGTTATTTTGAGACGGATATATGTAAAAGACCTCTGTTCTGATTGGCTGTTCTGTATCATCCCTCTAGGCTGAAACACACTTTATAACTTCAGCATGAATGTGCAGGGCTATATGTCCGATAGCCAAATATGATATATATCTAAATGCACTATTTTTGTGACATCACAAAACAATGAACTCAAAACAGGCTTTAACAATGTTTACATACCACACTAGTCTTTGAGTTAAAAAGAGTTAGGAAATTTTGCTTCTCCACACAATGGGCCCTTTAAATATAAATATAAGGAAGAATCTATGCAAACAGCTGATGCTAAGTATGTTTCTTCTGGCAACTCCGCATGGGCATATCTCCACAATGAGGAGCTCTGTTCTGCTTACAGCCTTAACTGACCTCTTTACGATGCCTCTTTTTATTGAAGGATGGGCCTTTCCCCCATAAACAGATGCCAAGTTGAGCATTATGAATCTTATTCATTTTCCAGCCAGTTAACTGTCTCCTCCTCCTTTATAATTTAAGGACCGTGGCCGAGCTGAATACATGCATATGGAATTAAATTCATTTTTGTTCAATTCTTCATCAAAAAGTCAATTCTTGGCATCAGTATTTATCTTAAAACATTCTTTCTAAAGTGTAAACTTAATTTAGTTGACTTTATTTTACAAAAATCACCCAAATGGCTGGCCTTGACAAAATTAAGAAAAGCTACTTACCATATTCAAACTTAACTGTATTGAGTTATTGTCAATTTATAAATGTAGTCATCTGCATGTCTTCAGCAAGAAGGTTACCTAAAGCAGCCCAATCAAATAAAAGACTTTCAATACTTTAGTTCTGCTAATTCTTGAATGAGTTATGTAAACTTGAATCAGCTTGGTTAGGTTAACCCCTCATTTAATTACCCAAAATTGAACAAAATTGAAATAGAACTGGTCAAATTCGTTACATTAACCTTAACAAAAAGCACCATCATGATAAGAATGACAAAAATATGTAAAATGCATCTAAACTTCATATTTAGCATGAAAATATGCTATAACACAAAAATAACATCATGATATGAAGAGAACGAATGAATTTTTTGAAAAATAAGAGACTAACATAACCACTGACCTACATAACCACTAAAAATACTGGGAAGCTCTTTTGGGCAAAAGACTGAGTCTTTTGCTCTTTTGAAAACAAGAGTTAAAATTAGCGTTGTTTCCACCGCTGGATCCAGCCCCTGGTGAGTAAAGGGATGAACTCTGATGCTGAACTTGCAACGTTTCTTCTAGACTAGTAAGTGCACAGAGGGAGGAGTGACGAGGAAAGAGGAGGGACTGTGCGGAGGATGAATTTGACAGTTTATGTCATCTCACATTTTACTCCTTTAGCTAAGTAACCAAGGCATTACACAAGAAATAGTAAGGGTTTCTAGATTTGCATTGGTTTAACGAAAGAATAAACCAAAATAAAGGGCGGTTTGATTTTACAGGGCAAGCTGGCTTGTGGAGCGGGTCAAATGAGTTTTATCCTCCCCTGCTTCACATTATCTCTCCACACATCCTCACAATCCGGCAGCCTGCCATGCCGCTGCGTCCGCGGCGAGCAGTGGGCGTGGTTTTGGCGGTCGGGGCGTGTTCGCTCCCCGTCCCCAAACCCCGCCCCTTTGACTTTTCTTCCCGGGCCAGAGTAAAAGCGTGCACCCAAGCCCACCGCGCACTGGAGCCCACAACAAGTGCCCCCTCCCAACCCCAATCACACACCCCCACACCCACCCACCCAGCCACCCTCCCACCCCACTCACTCACCCACCCACCCATTCACCCTCCTTTAACGCATTATGCACGTTGCGCGAGGACTCCGCTCGGCGCTCGAGACATGTAAAGCCGGCCGAAAGGAGCGCGGGCAGCAGCGGCCGTGGAGCTCTCCGTAGCTGGACGCCGGCGAGGAGAGAAAACGCAGAAGAAGCAACAGCAGAGGACGAGTGGAGGGGGCGAACCGACCATGCTCGCGCTGCTCTGGGCTGCCCTGTGCCTGCTGCCTGACCCGGCGCATGCGGTCGCCGCGGCGGACTCGAGGAAAGGTGAGGGGGCGAAAAGTTTTGATTTGTTCGGGAGTAAATGAACGAGCGCAGTGAGGGTTCATGACAAGTGACCAGTCTCTGGACCGGGCTTTGGGGAAGGGCTCGCGAACGCACGCCCCGCTGTCACGCTCTCTGAATGAATGGACCGGCTACGCGGTCCGGCTGTTCGACCCGGAGCCTGGACTGCTTGAACAGAACCGGTTGAATTCGCTGAAACGCTCTGCTTTTCTCTTTGAGCGCCTACACGCTCTTTAAAAGGTTGGTTCTCTGGTCAGGACAGTGGTTCTGTGTAGAACTATGAACGCTCAAAAAACCTTATGCTTAAACGACGGAGAACGTGTTGTGGTTCTGTGTAGAGCCTTTTTAAACGGGGATCTATCGAAAAAGGCTCCACTATTCACACGCCTGATAACGCATTTCTCCATCAGTCTGAAGAGCCACTTCATTATGCAAAGAACCGTTTAAGCGTGCAGATGGTTCTCTGAGTGTTAATGGTTCTACGCAGGGCTGTCGTCTTTACTAAAGTACCCCTGAAGACCTACAGCGAGCATCAGGCTCAGCTGAATGGGGATGAGGAGAAAGTTTGGCTTAACTAAGCGACTGAATCACGAGCAGGTCGATTCGTTGAATCGAGTTCTAGTTCTTTGAGAGACTCACTAGGCTAAAAGTGAATCGAGCAGGTGAGAATAAAGCGCGATTGACTTGTGAATCGATGAGCTTTCGAACTTCGTGTTTGGCTCTTTGGATTGAATCGTTTTGCTGGGCTGTTCGTAGAGAGACGGGTGAGTAGTAGTGGTGCACTCGGTGAGCCGAATCGCATAGCATGAGTTGACTGAACTAATCATTATGGCCCCCACAGCTCAGCTCGGCTCAGAGGTGAAGTGTTGGCTCAGTTGACAGACAGAAGGAACGCGTGAACGCGTTTGATTCCTTTGGTACATCAGAGTCACTCGCTGAACGAGAATAAAGCTGCGAATCAATGTATCGATTCATTCATTCATTCGAGTGTGATTCCCTCAAAGTGACAGTTCCAAAGATTCGAGTCCGGTCACTGTATAGCGCGTTGCAGACTGTCTGTTATTGCCCCGGGTTAATGTTCAGTGTCGGTGTGTTTGGCTCAGCAGCCCCTTCGCACCCGCAGCTCGGCGCCTATCAAATCGTGACTCCCGCGCGCGTGGACGAGGCCGGCGAACCGCTGCCCGCGAGCGCGCACTTCAAACGCAGGAGGCGGAGCGTCGAGGCGCCGGGAGAGCACGAACACTGGGTCACGGAGCGCGTGCACTACCGCATCGCCGCCTTCGGCCAGGACTACCGCCTCAACCTGACGCTGGACAGCAGCTTCCTGGCGCCCGCCTACAGCGTCACAGTGCTCGGCTTGGGCGGCGGACGGAACTTCACGGAGGAGGAGAAGGCGGAGGAAGAGGAGGAGGAGGAGACGGCGTACGAGCACTGCTTTTACCGGGGACACGTGAACGCGCACGCGGAGCACGCAGCTGTCATCAGCCTGTGCTCCGGTCTGGTGAGTGCTAACTCGAGGTTTGGGAACATTGTGATGGGTTGTGTTTGGGTGGTGTGGGACAGTGTGTTAGTCATTATGGAGCAGTGTGTTTGGGTGGTGTGGGACAGTGTGTTAGTCATTATGGAGCACTGTGTTTGGGTGGTGTGGGTCAGTGTGTTAGTCATTATGGAGCACTGTGTTTGGGTGGTGTGGGACAGTGTGTTAGTCATTATGGAGCACTGTGTTTGGGTGGTGTGGGACAGTGTGTTAGTCATTATGGAGCACTGTGTTTGGGTGGTGTGGGTCAGTGTGTTAGTCATTATGGAGCACTGTGTTTGGGTGGTGTGGGACAGTGTGTTAGTCATTATGGAGCAGTGTGTTTGGGTGGTGTGGGACAGTGTGTTAGTCATTATGGAGCACTGTGTTTGGGTGGTGTGGGACAGTGTGTTAGTCATTATGGAGCACTGTGTTTGGGTGGTGTGGGTCAGTGTGTTAGTCATTATGGAGCACTGTGTTTGGGTGGTGTGGGTCAGTGTGTTAGTCATTATGGAGCACTGTGTTTGGGTGGTGTGGGTCAGTGTGTTAGTCATTATGGAGCACTGTGTTTGGGTGGTGTGGGACAGTGTGTTAATCATTATGGAGCACTGTGTTTGGGTGGTGTGGGACAGTGTGTTAGTCATTATGGAGCACTGTGTTTGGGTGGTGTGGGTCAGTGTGTTAGTCATTATGGAGCACTGTGTTTGGGTGGTGTGGGACAGTGTGTTAGTCATTATGGAGCACTGTGTTTGGGTGGTGTGGGTCAGTGTGTTAGTCATTATGGAGCAGTGTGTTTGGGTGGTGTGGGACAGTGTGTTATTCATTATGGAGCACTGTGTTTGGGTGGTGTGGGTCAGTGTGTTAGTCATTATGGAGCACTGTGTTTGGGTGGTGTGGGACAGTGTGTTAATCATTATGGAGCACTGTGTTTGGGTGGTGTGGGACAGTGTGTTAGTCATTATGGAGCAGTGTGTTTGGGTGGTGTGGGACAGTGTGTTAGTCATTATGGAGCACTGTGTTTGGGTGGTGTGGGACAGTGTATTAGTCATTATGGAGCACTGTGTTTGGGTGGTGTGGGACAGTGTGTTAGTCATTATGGAGCAGTGTGTTTGGGTGGTGTGGGACAGTGTATTAGTCATTATGGAGCAGTGTGTTTGGGTGGTGTGGGACAGTGTGTTAGTCATTATGGAGCAGTGTGTTTGGGTGGTGTGGGACAGTGTGTTAGTCATTATGGAGCAGTGTGTTTGGGTGGTGTGGGACAGTGTGTTAGTCATTATGGAGCAGTGTGTTTGGGTGGTGTGGGACAGTGTGTTAGTCATTATGGAGCAGTGTGTTTGGGTGGTGTGGGACAGTGTGTTAGTCATTATGGAGCAGTGTGTTTGGGTGGTGTGGGACAGTGTGTTGGTCATTATGGAGCAGTGTGTTTGGGTGGTGTGGGACAGTGTGTAATATGGTCCTATGGGACTGTTGGGTAACGTAGTGGCTTTGGTAATAGGACTGTGTTGGGCAGTATGTTATATGGTCATGTGGGCCAATGTGTTGGGTATTATGGTACATTGCATTTAGTATTATAAGGCAGTGTGTTAAGTAATATGACACAGTGTGCTTCATTTAATGGAACAGTGTGTTGGGTCATAGAATAATGTGTGTTTGGTAATGTGGACTGGTGTGTTATCAGTATATGTGACGATGTGTTTGGGAGACATGCACGGCCCAAATGGACATTGTGCAATATGACCCTACGGGACTGTCGGTAATGTGGGACAGTGCCTTTGGTAATGGAGCATTGTGTTAGGTAATTTGGGGTAGTATATTAGTTATTTGATCATAAAGGACAGTGTGCTAGGTTAGATGGGCCAGTGTGTTGGACATTATGGTACAGTGCATGTTGATGTATGGGTCAGTGTGTAAGGTCACTGGGTACAGTGTGTGTTGGGTGTTATGGTAGGGTGTGTTTGTTATTATGGCGCAGAGAGTTTGATATTCTGGTACAGTGCATGTTGATATATGGGTCAGTGTGTTAGGTCACTGGGTACAGTGTGTTGGGTGTTATGGTAGAGTGTGTTTGGTATTATGGCGCAGAGAGTTTGATATGGTACAGTGCATGTTGACATATGGGTCAGTGTGTTAGGTCACTGGGTACAGTGTGTGTTGGGTGTTATGGTAGAGTGTGTTTGGTATTATGGCGCAGAGAGTTTGATATGGTACAGTGCATGTTGACATATGGGTCAGTGTGTAAGGTCACTGGGTACAGTGTGTTGGGTGTTATGGTAGAGTGTGTTTGGTATTATGGCAGAGAGAGTTTGATATTCTGGTACAGTGCATGTTGATATATGGGTCAGTGTGTTAGGTCACTGGGTACAGTGTGTTGGGTGTTATGGTAGAGTGTGTTTGGTATTATGGCACAGAGAGTTTGATATTATGGTACAGTGCATGTTGATATATGGGTCAGTGTGTTAGGTCACTGGGTACAGTGTGTTGGGTGTTATGGTAGAGTGTGTTTGGTATTATGGCACAGAGAGTTTGATATTATGGTACAGTGCATGTTGATATATGGGTCAGTGTGTAAGGTCACTGGGTACAGTGTGTTGGGTGTTATGGTAGAGTGTGTTTGGTATTATGGCACAGAGAGTTTGATATTATGGTACAGTGCATGTTGATATATGGGTCAGTGTGTTAGGTCACTGGGTACAGTGTGTTGGGTGTTATGGTAGAGTGTGTTTGGTATTATGGCACAGAGAGTTTGATATTATGGTACAGTGTATGTTGATGTATGGGTCAGTGTGTTAGGTCATTGCATACAGTGAGTTGGTTATTATCGTACAGTGCATGATGGCAGTATGTTAGGTCATACGGTACAATGTGTTAGCTATTATGGTATTTTTGGTATGGTGTTTTTGGAATTATAGCACAGTGTGTTTATTATTATGTTACAATGTTTTTGGTATTTTATATGGCATAACATGATGCTGTGATATATGGTATTATGGTACAGTGCAATATGTGGTATTATGGGCCTGTATGTAATATGATATTACGGGATAGTGTTATATGGTATTATAGGACAGTGTGATATATGTGGTATTATCGGACAGTGTGACATATTACTGTGGTACAGTGTGTTATATGGTATGATTGGACAGTGCAATATATAATGTATTACATATATTGTGTTATGTGGTATTATAGAACAGAGTGATATATATTACTGTAGTGCATTGTATTATGTGGTATTATTATTGGACAGTGTGATATATGGTATTACAGTGGGGCAAAAAAGTATTTAGTCAGCCACTGATGGTGCAAGTTCTCCTACTTAGAAAGATGAGAGAGGTCTGTAATTTTCATCATAGGTACACTTCAACTATGAGAGACAAAATGAGAAAAAAAATCCAGGAAATCACATTGTAGGATTTTTAAAGAATTTATTTGTAAATTATGGTGGAAAATAAGTATTTGGTCAATAACAAAAGTTCAACTCAATACTTTGTAACATAACCTTTGTTGGCAATGACAGAGGTCAAACGTTTCCTGCAAGTCTTCACCAGGTTTGCACACACTGTAGCTGGTGTTTTGGCCCATTCCTCCATGCAGATCTCCTCTAGAGCAGTGATGATTTGGGGCTGTCGCTGGGCAACATGGACTTTCAACTCTCTCCGCAAATTTTCTATGGGGTTGAGGTCTGGAGACTGGCTAGGCCACTCCAGGACCTTGAAATGCTTTTCATGGAGCCACTCCTTTGTTGCCCGAGCAGTGTGTTTGGGATCATTGTCATGCTGGAAGACCCAGCCACGTTCCATCTTCAATGCTCTCACTGATGGAAGGAGGTTTTGGGCTAAAATCTCATGACACATGGCCCCGTTCATTCTTCCCTCAACACGGATCAGTCGTCCTGTCCCCTTTGCAGAAAACAGCCCCAAAGCCTGATGTTTCCACCTCCATGCTTCACAGCAGGTATGGTGTTCTTGGGATGCAACTCAACATTCTTCTTCCTCCAAACATGACTAGTTGAGTTTTTACCAAAGAGTTCTATTTTGGTTTCATCTGACCACATGATATTCTCCCAATCCTCTTCTGGATTATCCATATGCTCTCTGGCAAACTTCAGACAGGCCTGGACATGTACTGGCTTAAGCAGGGGGACACGCCTGGCACTGCAGGATGAGTCCCTCTCGGCGTCGTGTGTTACTGATGGTAGCCTTTGTTACTTTGGTCCCAGCTCTCTGCAGGTCATTCATCAGGTCCCTCTGTGTAGTTCTGGGATTTTTGCTCACCGTTCTCATGATCATTTTGACCCCACAGGATGAGATCTTGCATGGGGCCCCAGATCGAGGGAGATTTCCAATGGTCTTGTATGTCTTCCATTTTCTTACAATTGCACCCACAGTTGATTTATTCACACCAACCTGCTTGCCTATTGTAGAGTCCCTCTTCCCAGCCTGGTGCAGGTCTACAATTTTCTTCCTGGTGTCCTTCGACAGCTCTTTGGTCTTGACCATGGTTGAGTTTGGAGTCTGACTGTTTGAGGCTGTGGACAGGTGTCTTTTATACAGATAACAAGGTCAAACAGGTGCCATTGATACAGGTAATGGGTGGAGGACAGAAGAGCTTCTTAAAGAAGTTACAGGTCTATGAGAGCCAGAAATCTTGCTTGTTTGTGGGTGACCAAATACTTATTTTCCACCATAATTTACAAATAAATTCTTTAAAAATCCTACAATGTGATTTCCTGGATTTTTTTTCTCATTTTGTCTCTCATAGTTGAAGTGAACCTATGATGAAAATTACAGACCTCTCTCATCTTTCTAAGTAGGAGAACCTGCACAATCAGTGGCTGACTAAATACTTTTTTGCCCCACTGTATGTGTTCATGTTATGGACCTTGAATCATAAAGATATTCTTTCACTCAGTTTATTTAATTCATTTACAGTCTTTTATATTATTACTATTATGATCCTGAGTGTTTTATTATTCCAGAATACACTTGTATTCTGGAATAAATTAGCTTCCTAAAGTGTCACCTGTTGCCTGATAACCTTGAATACCTGAACTAAGAGTTTACATCCACACTTTTATAATCATTTTATAAGAGACATCCAAACAGGCTTCAGTACACACACACACACACACACACACACACACACACACACACACACACACACACACGTACACACACACACACACACACATTTTCTAAGCCTTCTCTTCTTCTCCCTCAGGGTTGCGGCAGGCTTCAGTAGTTTGACATTATTTAAAAATGGTTTTTGGGAAAGAGCTGTGTAATCCACACCCGTTTTTTTAGGAATAGGGAAGGAAAAAAAAGAAAAGTGAGTTCGGTGACGTGTTGTGCACATCAGTGGTGACATAGATGTTGTAGTACTGATGTCAGTGCAGCTCCTTATATGGCAACTACGACATCATTTCGTTGGTGAGAACGCAAAGCAGCGCAAGAAGTCGTGCAACTGACTGTCCCCTGACTTTGATTGTAAGCTGTATGAGTTGGACACTAGCTAGTGATGTAAGGATGACAGGAAAAGGCTCTCAAGAGTGGGATTTGCTGGTTTCCCACACAGGTTTAGAGTTACATAGTGAAAAAAGAACATTGTTTTAAACACCAAAGACATTTGCTCTGCTTTAGCTGCTCTTCTCTTGCCTGCATCATGGATACTGGCTGCTTAATCTAAGTTGTGTAAAGATGCAGTGATAAAAGTTTCAAAGGACAGTTGAGAGTGTGTCTTGATGCAAGGAGGAATGTGTTCACTCGCGTGCTTTGAAGTTCAAGGATCCCACGTGGGGTGTGTCTCACTTAAACTCTCCTCAGCAGTGCTGAGAGAGTCTTCACAGATTCTGTACTTTTGGAGTTGTCAGTGCTGTCTGGCGCATATTTCAAATGCATTCTTGGAAAGAAGAAGCTGTTTAGCTGAAAGAGCTTGCATGCACTCTGAATTATAGTAGTTAAGGGCAGGGTGCGTTTGGCAGTGAGCAGAGATTCTTTGCATGGTGCTGAATATTGTGTTTTGTCACCACTAGGGGTGCACAGTATATGCGCTGATACATTCCCGGATAAATAGAAGTTGTCATTGTTATTATTGGCTCGATATCGGAATTGCGACGGATAATTACAACTGATAACTTGCTCACTGACATACATAGGCTTTCAGTCATGCTGTGATGCTACAGAATGAAAATGTCAACAGTGTGGAAGAATGGTTTCACCACAGGACAACAGAATTGCAGTCTGCAACTGTTCAGTGAGGCTAGAGCAAGGAGTAAACATATTACCGAATTATTCAATTGAAAACTAATCAATCCAGTGATCTCTAGAGCCTAAAGAGTATATGAGGCAGCCAGCATTAGCAGCTAGCAGTTTTAGAGTTTAGTCCTGTTTTAGGCTCATTGTGCTGCATATATATGGATTATTATGGAGCTTTAAAAAGCAAAAACTGTTGTTTTTAACTACAAAGTGTTAATTACTGGTTATTGCTTGCCTAGAAACTCTCTTTCTTTGGTTACCACTGTATTTGGACAGTGGAGATTTGGGATCTTCTGTAGAACTGGCTGGTGTGGCCCCTTTAGTACCTTTAGATTAAATGAAACATTTGCAGTCTTTAAAATCAGCAGAGGATTCTACAGATTGTACAATGACTATTTTGGTACAGTGTAGATGCTTCATAGATGTTCACCTTGTTTTTAAACTAACATTGAACTAAATGTCTATTAACTTCAATTTAAAGCTGCACTATGCAAGACTCATTTGTTACAATTGAAAGAAGCAGCATTTAAAAGAAGGTTTGGCTTGGTGTTCAGGTCTCAAATGCAAAATCAGCACTATAATGAAGAAGATATGACATATCCTTCATCAATTTTTGACTGAGCTCTCTTTGAATGCTCATTCAACGTCCAAAGCACAAACAAGATTACATAATGTTCTACCGCACATGTGTACGGTTAAACACTTCCACCAGAGGTCTTCAAATTCCCAAAACTGACGTAGTGTAGCTTTAACTTTTCCCAACCACAATAACTGGCTTCCCAATCCCAGATTGAGCCTAATCCAGGGCCAAATAAGATTTTTAACCCTGGATTAGGCTTCTAGTTCAAGACTATCCTTAATCCATGTCCACAAAATTGGCCCTAAATGTAACCTTAACTTCAACCCAAAACCTAAACTGAACTCTGGCTCTAATCCTAATTCTAACCCCAATGCCGACCTTAACAATGTGAACATTAGATAAACTATAAGGGACCATTAAAATACAGTGATTGAAATGGCATCATCAAATGTTAAAACTCCTATCAGGAACTACTAAATATCTCTTGTATTAGGAAATGAGAGCCTTGAAGGTTTAGCAGAGGTGCTGTTATTGTTCGAAAACCTTTGTTGCTTCATTATTCGTAATTGGTCTACATGCTTTACAGAAGTTTGCTTGGCTGCGCTCCAGCTTTCTCTTTGTAGTGCGAGAGACCACACTTCACGTGTTGGAATGCTGGTCTCACATCACCAAGCTCAGCAAACCCACACCCACCCACCCCACATATCGCCCCAAACAACATAAACATATCACATTATGGCATAATTTTCTGATAAGCATTGCTGATAGTCCCCCCTTGGAGGGGGTTTGCTAATATGCATGCACAGTATGTCCCCTTTTTGCAATCACTGCATAATTTCAAAGGGATTTGGACGTAAATATCGTTGAGGGGGGTATGACAAGGGCAATTAACAGCAACCTGTGGAATGTGAGCACAAACACCTCCAGAGGCATGCTTCATTTGAAGTGCTGTTGTTTTTTCTAGCTTGGCACTTTCAGGTCGTCAGAAGGGGAGTATTTCGTGGAGCCCCTGCACAGCTACGACGGTGAACATTATGAAGAAGAACACATCAAACCTCATATCGTCTACAGAAAAGATGCACACAAGAGTGCCAAAGAAGACGCGTCCGCATGTGACGCTTCAGGTAAGAAAAAAAAGACATTCAAAAAAATGGTTTATTTCAATATACACTGTTTTTGGAGTGTCTCAAGAGAGTTGTGTCTCTTGCATGACTTTCTAAGTTGAGACATATTTGTTTCTTCATAAATGCCACTGTTTTGGAATCTGTCTCATGAGGTCCCAGCAGGATGATGGACTTTGCCTAAGTGAATTGGTTTATATTTGCTTTATGTACTTATCATGCCCCTAGAAATATTTTTTATACTTTTAAAACATCATTGGGTAATACATACTCGTGATGTGTATTCTGTAGGAGTTAATGAATGGATTTTTAGTAATCCAGTTATATATGCACAGATATAACATTACGACCACCTCCTTGTTTCTACTCTCATTGTCCATTTTATCAGTTCCACTTACTGTGTAGGTGCACTTTGTAGTTCTACAGTTACAGACTGTAGTCCATCTGTTTCTCTGCATACTCTATTAGCCCCCTTTTACCCTGTTCTTCAGTGGTTAGGGCCCACATGGACCCTCACAGAGCAGGTACTATTTGGGTGGTGGATCATTCTCAGCACTGCATTAATGCTGATGTGGTGGTGGTGTGTTTGTGTGTGTTGCACTGATACTGCTGATACACTCATACCAGCACAACACACACTAACACACCACCAGTGTTACTACAGAGCTGAGAATGATCCACCACCCAAATAGTACCTGCTCTGTGAGGGTCCATGAGGTCCTGACCTCTGAAGAACAGGGTAAAAGGAGGCTAACAAGTTATGCAGAGAAACAGATGGACTACAGTCAAAACAAACACAAAACAAATGTATTACACACACACACACACACACACACACGTCTTCTAAGCCTCTTCTCCCTCAGGGTCGCGAGGGGAGCTAGAGCCTATCCCAGCAGTCATCGGACGGAAGGCAGGATCAAATGTATTACACTGGCTCTAAATAGACTCTATTAGTGTAAGATTATTACCACTTATGTTTTGGATGTATAGTTCAAACATTTTTCATCTGTTTTTTAAAAGGAGAGACATAGGGATGACATGATACCACTTTTCCTTTTACGATGCTAATACCGATACTGAAACCTTCGGAAACAGCCCATTCTGACACCAATTCAGCATCAAACATCAATCCAATATTACAAATGGATTTCCATCAATATGTGTTTTTGTGCTGTTTTTGCATGCTCTGTACATCATTTTATGTGCCATGTCTTGTGCAGAACACTACACAGTTCAACTTGAAGCTGTTAAGTACTCTCAGTTTTTATGATTAAAAGGACTGAAGGTGGGCCTTCATTGATTGTTGTAATGAAGGGTGGGTCAGTGTTTGCAGCCTCTTAAAAGTGTGATATGAACCCCCAAGAAAAAAGGTGTGTAGTGCACCTGAGACTACAACATGAGCCCCACTTTAGATTGCTTTTTTATTTACTATGGATGCAAGTAGGACACATAGATTTTCAACGGTCCCAAGTGCTAATATAGCTAACAGTGGGAATACAGTGTGAATGACTACAAGGATTAGACACAAAATAGAGTTCTTTGGCTTAACTCTATTACTATTCCACTCAGTGAGGCATTTGATGCTGCATGGAGTGGAATTTGTGAAACACATAGATGGACACACCACACACACTCTTGCACCACTGCATTAATGGGAGTTTTCCATCAAATAGGCTGAACACAGCCATTCTCCAGCCTTTTTGGCCAAAAAAAGCAGAGAGTGAAGTATACGACAGAGACGCAGTGCTGTGTGTGCTGTTATCAGTATCAGTGGTAATGTCAAAGAGACAGTTGTTTAAGATCAAGCTTCTTGGGTGGGAACTTTTTTTCCCTTCACCGAGGCTTGAGGTTTTTAAGGACAGAGCCATAAATACACTATATTTCCAAAAGTATTTGCTCATCTGCCTTCACACGCAGATGAAATTGAGTGAGATCCTATTCTTATCCATACGGCTTAATATGATGTCAACCCACCCTTTGCAGCTATAACAGCTCTAATTCATGCCAAAGGTGTTCTATGTGGTTGAGGTCCGGACTCTGTGCAGGCAGGCCAGTTAAGTTCTTCCACATCAGACTCCCTCATCCATGTCTTTATGGACCTTGCTTTGTGCACTGGTGCACAGTCATGTTGGAAGAGGAAAGGGCCGTCCCCAAACTGTTCCCACTAAGTTGGGAGCATGAAATTGTCCAAAATCTCTTGGTCTGCTGAAGCATTAAGAGTTCCTTTCACTGGAACTAAGGGGCCGAGCCCAACTCCTGAAAAACAACACCACACCATGATCCCCTCCACCAAACTTCACACATGGCACAATGCAGTCATACAAGTACCGTCTCCTGGCAACCGCTAAACCCAGACTCAACTATCAGATTGTCAGATGGAGAATCATGATTGGTCACTCCAGAGAACACGTCTCCTCTGCTCTAGAGTCCAGTGGCGGCGCTTTACACCACTGCATTCAACGCTTTTCATTGCGCTTGGTGATGTAAGGCTTGGATGCAGCTGCTCGGCCATGAAAACCCATTCCATGAAGCTCTCTACGCTGCTCTTGAGCTGATCTGATGGGCACATGAAGTTTGGAGGTCTGTAGTGATTCACTCTGCAGGAAGTTGGTGACCTCTGCACTATGCCCCTCAGCATTCGCTGACCCTGCTCTGTCATTTTACGTGGCCGACCACTTCGTGGCTGTTGTTCCCAATCGCTTCCACTTTGTTATAATACCACTGACAGTTGACTGTGGAATATTTAGTAGTGAGGAAATTTCACGACTGCACTTGCTGCACAGGTGGCGTCCGATCACGGTAGCACGCTGGAATTCACTGAGCTCCTGAGAGCGACCCATTCTTTCACTAATGTCTGTAGAAGCAGTCTGCAGGCCTAGGGGCTCGGCTTTATACACCTGTGGCCATGGAAGTGACTGGAACACCTGAACTGGATGTGTGAGTAAATTCTTTTGGAAATATAGTGTACATTCCTTCTACTATTTATGGCTTATTTTATTCTGTTGCTTTTCTATTTTCAAATGAACGTCATTGAGGGAAGCAGTGCAACAGGAAAAATCTCTTGGAGCATTCTCGGTATCCCCCCATCTCAGTTTATTGCCACAAAATCCTGTTGACTCTTGCACTTCCTGTGGCCTGAAGATGAGGAAACTTGATAGGCCCAATACCACTGGAGCCATGGCGAACTGCATTGTGGTGAAGTGGTGAATGGTTCAAAACATTTGGAAATGCATTGCTGTGAAAATAAATTTGGATCCTGTGTAATGTAATACATGACCGCTGCACATTGCTGCTTCAGCAGTGCCTTTTGTGTTGCTGCTTTTCCTTGTGATATTCCGATATGTAGAGGAAATATTCAGTCCCTGAAAATGCACCAAAGCACAAAGCTTGTTCAAGATAACAAGACATTTTATGAAAGGCTTATCGTGGCCTCGCTTGTTCAGAAGGAGGATAAGTTTCATTAAAACCCCAGTTGACCTGTGCGTGCTCCGTCCACAAATGCATTTAGTTGCTAGTGTTGTGAAATAGGCTTTTTGTGCTGCTGTCAGAACAAAACCTCGTCGTTTTTGAGTTTTTGACACAGTTTCAAAATGCCTGTTGCCCTTTACGTTGTATGTAAATTTCATGATGAATGGGGCAAAAGAAACAGCCCAAAATGACTTGGGGAAAAAGTCTAGTTCCATGGACCAGCAATTGGCGAAAATCTCATTTAAATGAAGTCTTTGTAAAAGCAAAGTTATTTACATCAAGGCTGGCACTGTTTGCCTAGAGTTACTGCACAGTATAGATGGCCAGATGTATGTAATGATGTAATTGCAATATGTGGTCGCAGGGTAAATAAATGTAAGTTAAGGCTGCAGCCAACCAGGCAAATTGCACACCTGCTAACTGTGCTTGTGAGGCTGCAGAGTTTAAAAGTTGTAGTGAAATAATGAATCTGTCAAAAAGCTTGAGATAAAACAGAAATGATAGTTAATAAATTAAGTTCTTTACTACCAAAACATTCTGTATTTGTGTCACTGAATGAAAAAAATGTTATGAAAGAATTATGAGGGCTGTGAGGGCATATTGTGGCTGCATCACGGCACAGTTTTACACCGATATACGTATATGTTTCTGAGAGCGTAAATAATATTATTCACTGGGCAAATATTATTAAAGCTTGTGCCTCCCTCTGTCTAGCCCCTCTGTCTGCTGCTGTTTAAAGGAAGCCTCCAGATAACATAACATGCTTTGGAGACATTTACACAAAATGACGCCTGGTTTTAAAAGGTGGGGCAAATTCCACGCAAAACTGACCACCACTAGGTGCTCAAACGTTAACTACACTATACCAACCTTTAAACTGCATGTTTAGGGTCATGTAGGCCTGGGCAGTAGGACAACGTAATAGGTTATTGTTCATTATTGACAAGTAACCTGGTTGCAATGTGTGAAAGGCTGAGAGACGACTGCAGGTGCTTTTCCACTGCATCGGCTCAACTCAACTCCACTCGACTCTACTTGCTCTATTTTGGTTCACCATCAGGCAAAAGTTGGTACTTGGTACATGGACCTTTTTTGGTACCGTCTCTGACAAGGTTCCAAGCGAGCTGAGCAACCAGAATTGTCTCATTGGCTGAACTCTGATGTAGTGTTTACCAAACTCTCCTGCCTTTTCTCTCTGCTACACACAGTAATGCTAGCTTTACCTACTACACGGCTCTTCCCCTTCTACTTGTTTTACTCTGCTTAAGTGCATGGAAACTGGAATTAAATCGGACATGCTTCAGAACTTCAGCTTACTTCAGGATGTTTTGCTGCAGTAAAAACACCCAAGCTAAAGTGGCTGGATTTTACCCTAGAGCAGCTAAGTGAGCTTTTAAAAATAGAGCAAATTCCTCTGATCCCTGTTGATTGTGTTCTAAAACAGGATCAGAAACAACTATAACAAATAATATGAAATAATATGTACGCATGTTTATTTACTATTATAGCATTGGTTTTTTTGGGGGCCTTTAGACTTAAACTGTGAAATTATAATACTGCAAGTTTTCCAAAGGCATCTATAACTGAGCTCTTGAGTGGCTGCACTATAATGACGGAAAACGGCAAATTGTTTAACATGGGAAGCACGTTGGCATGGGTATGGTTTGACCTGCAGGCTATTAGCACTCTTAGCATGCAAGTCACCACAAATCTACCCACATAAAAGCACGTTTCCAGTGACATCTAGTAAAAGAACAGGTGAAGTTTATTTCAAAAGATGTTGGGTTACTGAAAATGATATTTCAAGTGTGAGTTTTATTAAAGATTTACACTAAAACAGAAAGTAGAATTGGATGTAGGTCAAAGCAGCAGCAGATGTCATGTATTGTTGAGGGGTGGGGTGATACTATTAATAATCACCATTTTTTTAAAAAAGAAATTTTTTAAATACTAGGCTAGTGTGAAAAACTTCTGCATAAGATGTAGACAAAATATGTTCATTTTGCACCTTAAAATTGGCACAAAATTGTAGTACATCACATTCAAATTTTAAATGCTATGATACCATGTCTTGCTATGCTGTTTTAGTTAAGCAAAACTAGGTGGGTTCTAAATAACATAGACTTTGCTAGGCGCTTTTCCACAGCATAGTGTTGGCTCAACTCACCGAGGTTCCAATCGAACTGACCAAAAGGTAATGTAATAACGCTACAGACGACTGATTGGTCAGAGAGAATTACAAAACACATATGCTAATGTTAGCTACCAGGTTAGCATTGAGTAAAAGTGGCTTATGCTATGCTATGCTTATGTTATATTCTATGACAAAAGAAATGGTAACACTGCTGCATAGCATTGTCATAACCATACCATAAACGTGTCATGACGGCTATTATAAGCTGTCATAAGTTGTAAAACAAGCCCTGTCGCTTCACTGGTTTTCAAGTTATCATCAGAAAACATACGTCCAGCACTGCTGTTGTATCCTGAAGCTTCGGTTTGCCAGCGTTTGGTCCAGAGATGGGAATGCTTCTGCTCCATCATTGGTTTCATGGCAGGTTGCCAAGTTTACCTAGCATGAACCCCCCCAAGACACCCTCCTTTTCTGGACGTGATGCTGCTTGCTGAGAAGCAGACTCAGGCCCTAGCCACAAACCATTTTTCATCTTATTCCAATAACAATGCTAAACACTTAGAGGGGCTGCTGCCCATTGTTTGTGTTTGCAGTCATTCAATGCCATGAGATCAGGGTTTGATCTGCTGCTAAGAGGCTGCAGACTCAGAAAGGCTGTTCGGTTCAAAAGCGAGCTTTGTACAACAAAATGTAGATGTTAGTTTAGTGTCGTTCTTCAGACCCAGAATAGCTCTCTGGTGTTGATTTCTCAAACCTCAGTATAAGGCCTCAAAACCTCAGGGAGGGATTTGTAAAGCCAGTAATTGCATCAGATATCTGGTGTGTTTCAATCAACACTGGACGTTTGTACATACAATGGTTGTATGTTGTTGGCTGGCTTGGTAGGGGATTTTATGCTGCGGTCATTCTTATCCTGTGTGCATATAGTTCTACATGGATTAAATTCTGTATCTGATTTTGAAATTGTTCTGCTTGTTTCCAAAATGAACTTTAATGAACCAAAAAAAAGTTTTTGTTTTTGTCATTTTTCATTTTTTTCAATGTATTTTTTCAGCTGCATTTTTTATGTTGCAGCTGTTTTTACATAGTGCTCTCAACCTCTGTACAGTACTGGAAGGTTATTTCTAAAGGGCTCGTGTTCATTCATTCATTCATTCATTCATTCATTTTTTAAATAGTCAACTTATGATGCTTGGTTTTAAGTACCAAAAACACTCATCATTCATTTTTGCATGACTGTTTTTTTATCCCTTAAAATTAAACAGGCTGCTTTTGTTACTGTATGGGTTGAATTATTCCTTGTAACTTCTTATAAGTCTGTAAATGGGTGGAGCTAAACCGCTATAAGCAGAATAGTTATGCATATGTAAATGTGTTGGTTTTTGTGATCTCAGGCTAAAATCAGGCTTTTATTTTACATTGTGAAGCTTTATATTTTTACATGCTATATTACACTATTTTAAGTGGAAATTCAGTTTTACGGGCTGTTTAGTATAATAAAAAATGCTTGTCACTACTATAGAATATTGTGTACTACTATTAGAATATTGAACATGGTAGGAAAAGATGGAAGAAATCCACATTTGCAAGGTCAGTTATTCAGATGGGACTTCTTGACAAAGATTCCAGTGCAATGTTTGACCTTTATCATCAGTCAGATTGCATGACCTGCCTGGCAAGTTTCAGTCAACACTTTCACAATTTAGGCTGCACAATATACTAGTATTGTAATTATATTGCTACATATTGCATTACATATTGTGATACACTTTTTATAATGTGTAGTACTTTAAAATGCATTGGTCAGTCATATATATAATGTGACATAGTTAATGATTGACCTTCGTTATTTTGACCAAAATAAGGAACTGTGTTGTAGGGCTGCATGATCTGCAATTACAGTGAGATAACTCCACATGATAAAATGGCTTAAAACAAATGAAGTTGTATAGAAATAAGTAAAATAATATTACAGTCTGAAAAGGAAATGTATTCTTTATTATATATATTGACTACATTTAAGAGGAGCTGATTTAAGAGCTGATTTCAGTCCTCATTCACTTACATACAGTAAGTACAGTGTGACTTAACCACTTTGCTATAGAGCCAATTACAAAGTGCACAGCTCAAATACCAATCTACTCTTAACTACTAATCTGTAATAATACTTTAAATGTGGTGACTCTTCTTATTCTCTGTGTGAAGCAGTATTGACTAATGTCACAACAAACTTGCATCAATAAGCGTGTGTGTGTGTGTGTGTGTGTGTATATATATATATATACCCCATAACCCTAGTGTGATGTTTGCTGTTAATATTGCATTATTTTCCATTGCACATTCTTTTCCACTGCATGTTGCACAATAGTGAATGATCCTTTTGTAATTTTGCATTTATTTTTGCTTAAATGAGAGGTTAGGTAGATTTCTATCTACAAATCATAAAACATGTCTGTAATTGTTGCACACGTAGTCTGAGACATATTACAGTTGTGTGCAAATGACATATTATCGTTTTTTTTAATGATATTTAACACATCTTCTACAGGGAACAAATGTCTGCATATGTTAATGCACAATTAGTGTTTATTTACTGAATTAAAGAAAAATAAAAATAAAATATGACCTGCCCTAATGGCCTGTAACTTTGTATGTTTTTTTTTTATACGTAAAGTATAAAGGTGTTATGTTTAGTGTTTGTGTTCACTTATTTTCAAACAAAACAAAAAACAGAATGTAATCTTTTATATTCTGTCAAACTACTCATCTCTATCGTCATGGTGAGACCAAACAGCTTTATCAAACGTCACGTTTTATGTCCAGATTTTTTTAGGCTTTTTTTTGCAGAATGTAATTCAGCAAATCATCCACGAAAACATTCGATTGGGACTGTGATTGGCTATAGCTCACGGTTAAAACATTGTGATTGGTTGGAGGACTAATTTGCATAACACAACGTTCTGCATCATCAGTATTGCGAAGGCTAATATCATGATAATGGTTAACACACTACATATTGTGCAGCCCTAACACAAGTGCCTTGAAATACTAGGGGGCTCCATTCTGCGCTGGTGCTGTTCAGTTCATCTCAGTTCACTTCTAATCAGTTCCATTTGTATGGTGCTGCTTTTTTTACATCAGCACAAAGCAGGTTTCTAAAACGCTACTGAGACGTCTTTGCGTTTTTGCCAGGTCATGAGCAGACACAAAGGGTACAGGGGGGTGAGGAGGAGGGCAGGACGTCTCCCAGCATGCCGTCCGACCTTGAGGCTCTCAGTGCGGGGGTCTCCTCTGGCCCCTTCCCCTCAGTGGAAAACCAGCAGCTCCCAGCTAACGGCACCAGTGACTCAGGACCTCACCGGAGATCAAAGCGCTTCCTCTCCTACCCGCGCTTCGTGGAAGTCATGGTGGTTGCCGACTCCAAGATGGTGGAACACCACGGGAGCAACCTCCAGCACTACATTCTCACGCTGATGTCAATCGTAAGTGGCTCTCGCCTCAACACAAGGCCGGCTGCGTCCATCCACTTTGCAGTACTGACCTTTTAGGCTGAACAATGATGAGAGGAAAGGTCACATTGCAATATTTTGGTTTTTAACAACACATTTTGCAATAAAAGAGTCAAAGATTTACCTGAATGAACTAATCCACTGACACTAATCACTCTAGCAATGAAACAGGTGCATTAAGTTTTCCATATCGGTGTGATATGGAACAAAGGCATATTGCAATAATACTGCTATATTGTGACTGGAATATACTTTCCAGAATATTGAACACATATGTAAACATAATGTATTACAGTCTGGCCTGCATTATTTTTGACCAAAATGATTTACATTTGTTGGATGGCACTAATGCCTTAATTCATCCAAACATCCAAAAAACATCTGTGATTGATCAGTGCACACAATAAAACATTATAAGCATCTTCTGTGGCATATTATGCACTTTTGTAATATGAGTACTCCGAAGGAAAGGATTTATATAATAGTTTAGTAACAACGAATTGTGTTGCCATCTTTGCAGACTTCAGTAAAATTCATCGCAGTCGATCATAATAATAGTCAGTACAGTCAATAATGGACATAAATTAAAAAACGGACAAAAAGCAGCTTCTCTGCTTGTTTTCTATTTTATTGCTTTTTTCAGTAGTGGTGGGTGATACAGCGATATACCTCAGGAGATTTTGATGATATACAGTGTGTGATGATATTCTTTTCTGACATCTGATATGTTGGAACAGAAAAAAGGAGAAATTTAAAAATGCTCTCTTTTTATTTGTTTTTAACACTTCACATAATGAGCTGCACCATATCCACATAAACTAGGCTGATTATATTCTCTTTGTAGTAAGACCTGCAGTTGTTCAATATTCTTTAAGTACCGATGAGATACAAGATATGCAGAACAGTTTATTGTGACATATTGTGATATGGTGCATCACAATAACAGTAAATATTGTCATATTGCCCAGCCCTACCTTCTAGCTTCATGATCTCACGGTGGAAGGAGGGACAGAATCACATGTGGATTTTTTCAGATCTGAAGCAGAAGTTGAGGTCGATTTTCTCCTCTTTCTCAAATGAAAGCTTAAAGTGCTGTTTGTCTGATGGGACAGTTTTGGTGGCCTACCAGGTCTTCCAGGTGGTTGTCAAAAGTCCTATTTACTCCAAATCTTCATCATTTTGTGAACTGCAGTTTTGGAAAGCTCTGTTCTTTTCTGTTATTTTCCTTTCACTTTCCCCTTCCTTATCCAAGTGAATGATCATATCTAATCCCCGTCAGAAATATTTCTATTAAAAGGAATAACTTAAAATAACCATTTTGACGGGTGATTGTGTAATAAAAGGTGGTTTTGGATTTTGAAGTACAGACATAGTTCTGCATGATACTATGGGTCTAGACCAGAAACTTACAGCAACAGAAGAACAGCATGAGGTGGACCCATCTGACAGTTATGATGAATGTGAAAAAAAGAGAAATGAAATCAGGTATGTCGCATAAAAGGCATACTTGAGATGCTTTTTAGCAAGGCTGTTAGGGAGGTGAAGTTGACCTATATTCTGATCTTGGCACAGGCCACAGTTCTCCGCAGGTTCTGGGAGCGCAATCAACTTCTCAACAGCCGAGAAATATTTCTCCAGCAGCTGACCAACCGAATTATAAATAGAATTGCTATGCGAGGCCCTGTTAATAATCTTAACTTGGCACGGCTGCATTTATTAGAGTTATCTCAAGACGAATGGCTTTTAAGACAAGGCAAGATGATGAATGGAAGGGGAGAGAGGGTTCTGTATTTTCTGTTGACACTCTGATAGGCTGGAACACTCACTGTTTAAGATTTGAAATTCCTCTTTTCTGCACGCTGTGCACTTACTAATTTGCTATTTGGCAACAAAGCCTTTTGCTAGGGCAGAGGCAACAACTGAGCATGTAATTGGTTTAGGCATTCTGTGTGCTCCAATCACCGGTCATGTCACTGAAATTGCTTGTGAAGTTGTTTGAAACTGCCAATGCATTTGTTCGCTTCGTGTAGGAGTCGTCCTTCTGCAAACATCTACCACCCCCTATCCGAACCAGATCCTGACAGTTAAATAAGCCATTACAAAACTGACTTCAGGCTAGTTTGAAAGGATTATGATTTTGCTCTTTACTAATCTGATTGTTCTGGTGCTTTGTATTTATCCAGGTTTCCTCAATCTATAAGGATCCCAGCATTGGCAACCTGATTAACATTGTCGTCATGAAGCTAGTCATCATAAACAATGAGTTGGTAAGAGAAATGTTGCACTGCATGATCACGTGGCATTCTCAACTCTCAAAGTCAGTCCAGTGTACATCCAAAAGTTCCTGGATAAACAGTCACCAACATGTTATTGTATTTCCATGTGTACATGATCTGCAATGTAATGAAAAAGTATTTGCGAAATGTGTAAAGACTGTAGTAGCTGGAAGGTTGCAGGCTCAAGTCTCAAGACTGACTGGGTAAACCTGGGTAGACTGACTGGGTTCTGTCTTTGGGTAAGGCACTCAACCCTCTAGTGCCCCAGGCAGCACTGCTTTGCTGGTGGCGCAGTGCTCTTTCCAGTCTCGGCAAAGTTAGTCAGTGAAAGGACCAGTTTTCCTTGTAGGATCAATAAAGAATGCCATTTACCATTTACATAAGGCCTATGCCAAAAGTATGACAGTGTTTTAGGGACAGTTTTAATACAAATAAAATAGTAGGCTTTGAGAAAAAAGGCATAATATTTTGAGAATAAAGTCGTAATATTTTGCAAAAAAAGTCGTAATATTTCAAGGATAAAGTGGGCTAACTGTAGGGGGGGGCAGCCATAATGCGTTGGGGTCTCAGTTGCTGCACTGGTGCACCGGAGTTCCATTCACTCATAGTCTCTCTGTGGATTGATCATTTTGATTATCGTTCTCATTGTCTGTGAAACTTCATGCCCTCTGTGAATGGTGTGGAGATCTAGCCCCAGATAGCCATATAGACGACCCTGCCTGCGATTCTCCTTCAACAACACAGACAGACAGTTTCCTCCGAGTCCGTCTGGCTCTTTATTCTAAATAAACACAGTTTCCTGCTCAGCTGTTTCAGCCGTTTCTTATACCATAACAGGCTGGCGCTCCTGCGCAGGAGAGACAGGGAGGCTGAGTATTTCTTTATGGGTGAAATCAATATGAAAGCATTACTCGACCATCTCAACGCCCCTCATTTAACATGAGGAGGTGTTGCCTTCCCTTTGCGAAGCCTTTGGCCACAATATTGCAGCCTTTCCTGGTATTAGTGCCACTTTAATGTCGTAATTCTACGACTTTTTTCTCGAAATATTACATTATGACTTTGTCTTGAAATATTGTGACTTTTTTTCTTGAAATAGTACAACTTTTTTTCTCTAAATATCGTACCGTATGACTTTTTTCTCAAAATATTACGACTTTTTTTTGTCTTTATTCTCAAAGTCTACTAGTTTGACTTTTATTAACAGTGGCCCTAAAACGCCATCATTCAAAAGCCACCATAAGCTCTGTGGTCCTATTACAAATCCACTGTTGGATGGTTGGTAGAGGTAGGTGATCTGGCAAAAATATAATCATGATACTTGAAGACGATACACAATAAGCATCATGATATTGAGCTTTCCACCAAAAAGCCCCAGTATTGCCACTTTTAAAATGTACTACCAAAAACTATGGATACAATTATTTTGATTAAACATTTCACACATTACACTAAGTTATGTTGTATGTCTGTGTTGTTCTCTCTCTACACAGGAAGGTCCTGTGATCTCGTTCAACGCACAGTCCACTTTAAAGAACTTCTGTATTTGGCAGCAGGGTCAGAACCACCTCGACGACAACCATCCCAACCACCACGACACGGCCATCCTCATCACCAGGTCCCAAAGATTTTCCTTTCTTTTCAATGGAAAGATTAGCCATTGTTAACAGCTTTAGCATATCCAGCCCTGCCACTGATAAACCTTTAGGCAATGCTTAGTGACTGGGCAGTGGAAAGTGCAGCTGTAGCCAGTTGTTACTTGCTAGGCAATTAGTAGTTTAATCGTCTGCTTACTTACTACTGTTATTCTACAGTTGTGTGGTATGCATGCTGTGTATGAAGGCCTTTTAAGAGGATGATCTGTATATTTTCACAGGCAGGACATCTGTCGAGCCCGGGACAAGTGTGATACCTTAGGTAAATCTCTTTTATGAGCAGTAATGCGGTATAGATGGTACTGATATGGAATACAATGATGAGGTAAAGGGACCATTTAGAACAGATAATAATTATAAAGTTATTAGTTTGTAATGTTAACATTGACCAGAAAGAGTATAATAAAATAATGCTGATGGTATAAGTGATGATGATGTGGGTGAGGACCAAAAAAGAAGTATTTAGTGGAGTTGATGACGATGATGATGACTTTACCAATACTGCTTTTCCTCTGCACTGTCAGGTCTTGCAGAGCTAGGCACAGTGTGTGACCCCTATAGGAGCTGCAGCATCAGTGAAGATAATGGCCTCAGTACTGCTTTCACCATCGCTCATGAGCTCGGCCATGTGTAAGTGACCACCGCTTTACCCTAGTGCTAGTCTGGTACTGGTTCACCCCATTTGCGGTATTTGGCAGCTGCTCTTATCCAGAGCGACTTACAATTTGATTATTGTTACACAGGTAGGCGAAGGCGGTGTTAGGAGTCTTGCCCAAGGACCCTTATTGGTATAGTGTAGGGTGTGGGGATTGAACCCCAGTCTACAGCGTAGAAGGCAGAGATGTTACCCACTACACTAACCAACCAAACCAGCATCAAAAACACAACATGCTGGTTTTGCTGGTGACCAATCAAGCTGGTATGTGCCGTTTTATTCCAGCAGGGAACCCAGTATTAGCTAAGCTAACAAATTAGGCCATTTAAAACATGAGCCTGAGCCCTACAGCTAAAGAATTGTAAATATAATGCTGCTTGAACTCTTTTGGGACAAACTGACACAAATGTAACATCATAGAACAGTTGAAATATCTTTGAAATTCATTTTGTTACTTGCTAGAAAAACCATCGTAGACTAGCCTGGCTGGTAACCAGTAAAACCAGCATGTGTTGTGTTTTAGATGCTGGTCAGCAGCATTGGAAGTTGATATGTTGGTCATCAGCAAAACCAGTTTGTTGTGTTATTGATGAAACCAGCACCAGACAAGCATAAACCAGCTTAGAATTCATGTTGATCTGTGCTGTCTTGTACAGCAGAGTTGCCGAATCACTGCTGCATGCTAACCTTAAGCTAATCGTAGCAGCTTAGCATTAGCTAGTATGGATTTAGTCATAAAACATTTTGTTGTATCAAATTGTGTCATATTATATTATATTATATTATATTATATAGTATTGTATATTTGTATCATGACTACCATTTTAGCTTGTGGCTAACATGTTAGTGTGGGGCTAAAATATTAGCGAGCGGCAAGACGTGCAATATAAAGCAAAGTGTTCGTTTCAAACGTTGTACTGATAAAGTTCAGTTTAAAGTTTAGTGCTCTTACAAGCTGAAACTTGAAATTTAGCCCAATTTTGGCCATTTTGTTAGCGATTTGATTGTGTGGTTAGTGTGTGGTTAGCATGCAGGAACCCTGCTGAGCAAAACAGCACAGACCAACATAAATTCTAAGGTGGTTTGTGCTGGTCTGGTGCTGATTTAGCTGGTCTTGGCATACCAGCATCAGAAACAACAACATCTACGGGTTTCCATTGCTTCCACTTTCGTTGCTGCTACCAGCACACAAGCTGTATTGACACATGAATTGAACTGAGGCACCACTGTAACACATTGGATCAAACTCTGAATTTTGTGAATCATTACACCCCTGCTAGCTAACTAAGCTAACAAATGATTTGGTTTGCTGACTGTTTAAAACAAAGGCCTGAACAGACTAAACTACAAGGTAGGCTAATCTACAGACACAGAAACATGTAAAAAGATTGAATACCCTCAAAAACAAAGAAAAAAGTGTTAAGAACTTGATTCAAAGTGCACATAAACTAAGGATTGTACACGTTAATGCCAGACAAAAGTCGCTTAGCTTGAGCAAAACTGCTTTGGGTCCTTATTTCTCTGTCGTGACGTGTAATAATAGGTGTATCCCACCACCACCACACACAGCACAATGCACTGAACAACATTTGAGTTTATCTTTCAAGCTGAAAACAGTCAATTGTCTGTGCAGCTCTAATGTGTTGTCTCGGTCAGTTAGATCACCGAAATATTTTGGTTGCCCTTTGGCACATCGTGATAAAACTCCGTCTGCACTCGATAGCAGCTTCTCAAGGCCTTCTGAGGTAGTTTTTGTTTGGTCTGCCAGATGGGACCTACGTGAGATTTTGCTGTTGCAAAGCGTTTTCGCTTTGTTCAGTGCTCTTAGCTGTTAAGATAAATAGAGCCAATTTAGATTTAAGGTAAATGGTCAAAAAGGATGGCGACAGTCTGATTTCTGTCCTCTTATTAAAGGTGGAAGTGTTTCTGGCATGATTTATAGATTTATAGATTTCTGTTACTTAAGGACTTCAAGGTGAACATTTTCAGAGTTCAGCTGCTCTGGGATATTGGTCCAGAACTTTCCTCTGTCTTAAGCGATGAGTGACCATGAGTTTAGATTCTTTTTTTTTTCAGCTTGGGTTTTCCTACCAAAGTGGTACCACTTTGGTGGGTAGGCACCAGGCCCAAACTCTTTTTTTTCTCTTTAATTACTTATTTATTCTCACTGTATACACAAGACAGGATTTTGGAATTCCTTTCTTATCCGGTGGTGGGTGGTGACATCACTGCTGTAGGCTGAGTAGGGATTGAGCTCCTGGTGCTACATGGTGCTATGCTGTACATATCCCACCTCTCTCCAGTAGCCTACATGCCCTGCATGATCTCCTCAGGCTTCACATACTGTTCTCTGTGCTGGGTCACTCTGGAATAGTGTTAACCTGAATGTAGTGGATCTGTATTTTGAAGGGTCAGATTGCATGGACAGTGGTGCACCTCTTTTCTGGTTGTATAGCACCTTTTAAAGGGACAGTTTGGCCAAAAGTCTCTCCACTTACGACTGCAGTTAACTGAAACATGTTTTAAGATGTTTTAGAGGTGGGCAGAAGTCAATACATTTTCATAGAAGATTATGGAAAACAAGAATTTTATGTTTTAGATTAGATGACTTGATGAAAAATGCATCTATTTCTGCTGTTTAATCTACTTTTCATCATTAGTAAAGCAATTTCTCAGCGCTGTTGTTGAGTTTATATGATATATAAAGAACATGATCTTTGAATGTCATAGATTTTGGTGTATATTTTTGAACAAGTAAACATGTAAATAGGATAATGAATCATATATCAGCCATTTTTTATCATTATTCTGATTAAACAAAGTAGAACAAAAGTATGATGTGTAAATGAAACACCAACAAAAAAGTAATGAGTGCTTAATGATATGCATGTTTAGGGAAAAAAAACAGTGCATCCAACAACAAAGGCAGCCTCATGCATCTTTTATACAGTAATAGTAAACAATGAAAGCTCACATTGTGCACACTGATACCTTTTACTATGGGCAACTGTCTTAAACCTTTAATATTCCTGGTTTATTTCATGCAAAGCCTTATTATTCAGGGACTTCACTGCAAACCAATGGAGCTATTTTTAGGTTTTAGGAGTGTGTAATGAAACTTTGGGCCTGTTGGTGGACCATGGCTTGTTAAGGGGTTAAAGTGGCCACTGAAAAAGATGTTTGGTTTGATTTGGTTTGATTAACATGGTCATTAATATAGGGAATATAGGGAAATTAACAAACAAAGAAGGTTTGTAGCCCCTTGAACTCCCTGGAGAACCACCTGTGGTTCCAAAATGCACCTTATCATATTGTATCATATTGTCTTCTTTCCAGTCAAATTGATGGGTGATGTAATTTTAAACCCTTATAATAGAAGAAGCTGAGCTAACAATTTTTCCAAAAATCTGGGCTATAAACTATAAACAGATGGTGTCTCTTCAGTGATCTGCTCTGTAAAAATGACTTTTATAAAACAATACAAAGACTGTCTAAGATTTTTGGCTTTCAGCAATAAATTGTAACCATAGAGCAATGTGTGTATAATCCTAAAACACATTTTCTGTTAATTTAAGGGGAGCTTTTACAAAAAGTAAATAAATAAATTTAAAAATGCATTTATTTCATGCAGTTACTGAATCATTTGCCTTGTGATTTGGTCAGGTAAATTCAGATGGAATAAAACAAAATATACAATATAGAATATATCTTATAGAATAAGAGGTTAAAAAGAAATTTTGCATTAAAGTATACTTTAACAAATCATTGTGGTTTTCTATTTTTCATAACGCTAACTCACAATCATAAGTGCATGTTACCTGTTAGCTTAGTAGCTCAAATGCAAACCTTGAGCAGACTTTGGCCGCCAAACATGTCTCAGCTTACTGACTGTATTTATTAAGTTTGGGGCAAACTATTGCTTTAAATAGAGTCCACTTTGTATATTAGTCAGTGATACGTGTGCCTGTGCATGTTTTATTCTGCAGGTTCAACATGCCCCATGATGACAATGATAAATGTAAGGAGGACGGGGTTAAGAATCAGCAGCATGTGATGGCTCCCACGCTTAACTACTACACCAACCCCTGGATGTGGTCCAAATGTAGCAGGAAATACATCACAGAGTTCCTCGAGTACGTATTCCATTATGCTCCACACAAGGACACAGTCCCAGCTTCCTGTACTGTGTTGTTGTTTCTGTAAGGCAGATAAGGCTCAATACAATCGGAAGTCACTGCAGCATGTTTGTGAGGTCATTTGAAATCCAACCTAATGACTACCATTCGTCTGTTATATATAGTTATATATATAGTTGGATTTGGTACCTAAATTCAGTTGATCTTCCTTTCTTCTGAATCACTAGATTATAAAACAAACAAAGGGAAATGAAGATTTTTCAAGACTTCTGCATTAAGTCTTTAAGATGTAAACAAAGCTGTTCTGTGGTTTGAGGTGAAATGCTTAGTTCTTTAAAAGCCGTAGTCAGAACTGTTCCCATTGGTGGTGATAGGAACCAGACGTCTGAACCATTTAATGACACTAAAAGCTCCCTTAAGGAAAGTTATTACATGAAATGGTTAAGTATTATCGCTGTTGTTGGAAGAAAACATCGTATCTCAAATATGGTAACTTTACAAGAGAAGGAAAAACTTGCTTTGCTTTTAATGTAAGTCGATGGAACCAGACATTTTTCCAAGTCATTTTGGGCCGTTTTTTTCATCCATTCATTATGGAATTTATGCACACTGTAAAGGACAACAGGTATTTTCAAATGATGTCAAAAATGGAAAAATGATAAAAATGGAAATACAAGGTTTTCTTCTGACAGCAGCAATATACTGCCTGATGCCTCAGATAGTTACGATAGTTTTGTGATAAATGTTTGGCTTGAAGCATATTTGTTACAATGCATTGATGGTGGAGACGCTACATGCGTGGCGTTCAAAGGCAACATGGTCCCATGTAAAGCTTTTTTTTCCAGGTGTACTACTATTTTACAATTATCAACACTACATATAAAACTCAAAAGACATCTGTTGGTTCACTGCCCATTTTGGGCAGTAAATCAAATGGCTGTAGACACCGTGACACCTGGTTCCTCAGTAGTTTTAAGAAGTCAGAGTCGTTAAGTTTCTCTACAGCACATTTCACTTCACTCTCACTGACTTGGTTTACATCGCAATGGCTGAATTATGCAGACACTTTGAAAAATCGGTGGCATTCCACTCTAACCATGACATGCAGAATAGATAGGTTCACCTCATGCTCAAGCTGCGTTTCTGTGTCTTGTTTGTCTCCTGTTTGATTTGTTTCTTTCTTGAAGTCGTCTTTTGATCATTTTATATTAGCACAGGGTATGGGGAGTGTTTACTCGACGAGCCCGTATCTAGGCCATACGCTCTGTCCCAGCAGCTGCCCGGACGGATATACAATGTCAATAAACAGTGTGAACTCATATTTGGGCCTGGGACGCAGGTGTGCCCATATATGGTAAGAAAATGTTGCCTTTACTCTGATTATGCCTTTAAGTTTCTAAAAACTAGAACTGACCCAAATGGACAAAAGGTGAACTTATGGTTTTAGTTCTAGTTCATTTTCCAACTCATTGAGAGACCATCTTTGTAATTTTATGTCTTTTTGTTTGTTTTACGTGTAAAAGTCTAGCCTGGCTAATCAGCCGTCTTGCTTACTGGTTATATTAAATTAACACTAGTCCTTACATGAAGTAATATGGCCTGATATTCTGCTCCTACACAATTCCGTGATTGTCCATAATGGTCCATAATCATGTGTAGAATCGAACAAAGCTTATATTTATCTCTGCACTGAGTGTTAAAATATAAGCATGTGTTCTGTGGAAATGAGCATACATGCTAATATTATTAGTTAGATTATGTCGGAGGTTCCCAGTCTTTTCCAAGTCAAGGTCCACCTGTTTATCAGAAAGCGTGAAGTCCCACAGGAACATTTTCCTTTAAAGAATCATTTTGGGAAACTTTCAACGCAGCAGATTTCGAGTGCCACAACATGCAGAGTGTTTGACTAAACATTAAACCTCAACAGGTGAGGTGAATGTAGTGTTGTTGTATACCTGAAATCAGGCAGAACGGTGGCGAATTAAGCTAAATTTACTACAGCAGAACTCTGGAATTTCCGGCTTCCAACTATCGCAGATCATAAGCTGTCTAGCTGGCTAGTTGATGCTTTAAATGATGGCCTGAAATGACAGAGCTAGCTAGCACACTAATATTTGAATACCTTTAAGCTTTTCACCTCTTTGAGTCCACCAGTGGTTTCAAAACGCACTTCGTCATATTCTTCATAGCTTTCATATTTCATAAGTTACATTCAAAAAGGTATGTGTCGTATGAGGCTGTAACTGTCTTCTCTCCAGTCAAATAGACGGATAATGTCATTTTAAACACTTATAATAAAAGAAGCTGAATTCACAGTTTTTGTTTCTACTGAAATTCGACCCATTTTCAACCACAAATCTGGGATATAAATTATAAACAGATGGGGTCTCTTCAGTGATCTGCTCAGTAAAAATGACTTTTATAAAATAATACAAAGAGCATCTGAGATTTTTGGCTTTCAGCAGTAAATTGTAAGCATAGAGCAATATGTGTGACCATAAAACACATTTTCTATTCATTTGAGATGAGCTTTTACAAAAATAAATAAATAAATAATTATGAGTGTGTGTGTGTGTGTGTGTGTGTGTGTGTGTGTGTATATATATGTGTGTGTGTATATGTAAGATGTATCTTAAGGTGAAAGTAAAATTTGAGACTATAAGAGCTTTGTGGTGGACTCTTTGGGTGGGCTGTTTCATTTTTGCACTATTCGGCTGAATTTCATTAACGAAGAAAAAACGTTTTCTGACGAGGTTAGTGCTGCTAATAATGCTAGCTAGATGTATATATTAGCCTCAAGCTCAATGACTAGCAGTCAAGATTTGTTAAGCGCTGAAGGGATTTCTAGTGATTACGCGATGTACTTGCGTAATGCATGCTGGGTATTGTAGTAAAATAACATCGACAGACGAAAACACAACAATGATAAAGAATTGTGAATTCTCTCAAACTGATGAGGCAGCTCCTCCACATAAAAAATAGACATGTACTAAACATGGTAGATGTTTATTAGATGTTTAGAGATTTAGACCGAAATGCCTCTTTAAGCGTTCTTCATGCTCATGCACACCCGGAGAGTTGGAGAAGAGCTATTTTGGCTTCTGAATCAAAACACGGGTTACATAACATCTTTAAACTACAGCCAGAGTAGTATATGGCAGTGATGCTCAGTGTGTTTGTGTAAAGGGTACTGTGTGTGTGTGTGTGTGTGTGTGTGAGAGAGAGAGAGAGAGAGAGAGATATTATGAGAGATGGTTACCTAATGATTGTATGCATAGACATGAAGGACTATCTGTGAGTGTTGATGTGGATGTTCTCCAGACGCAGTGTCGAAGGCTGTGGTGCACCAGCCCAGAGGGTGCTCAGCGGGGCTGCCGAACCCAGCACATGCCCTGGGCTGACGGGACCGACTGCGCTCCTGGAAAGGCTAGTGTTGCATTTAATGGCACCATTACAATGAACAAACATACACAAACAAACACACAAGCTGTCAAACCAAGGTAACTAAGTGTGACTGTAGTAGCCTCTGTTGTTAGAGTACATCAACTCAGCGATTCTTGATTGAGATTTCTATGTGGGGGTTGAGTAGTTTCCCCTCTCATCTGGTGGGCTTAGAGGAAGTTGACTTTCAGTGTTTCTCGCAAGTTAGGATCCCCCTGCTTTATTTACATGCAGTATTTGAAACCAGAACACCTCATAATTCAGAACAGTCTGCTGTTGGATGTTGTCATGCTTGTAAAGAAGAAACAGATCCTCTGCCATCACGTTTCTGTTGAATCTCAAAGTTAGAGCACATTTAATATTTTATGTTTTACATATTTTTTTACAATATGTTAAAATAAATAGAAATTGTGCACTGAAGTTTGCATAATGCCATATTTAACTTTCTTGTAGGAGATGTATAAACATATTTCACTTAGAAATACACAGTGGGGTCCACAATCTGAGACCACTTTGGAAAATTAGGATTGTTTTCATTTAATCTTGCAAATAAACAGCAAGTTATAGAGGTTAGTTTAGAAGTTTTAGTAAGCGGAAATATCCTAGATTCTACACTGTTTCCATCTCACCTTTCAGATTTAAGCAAATTTGTGACATTGATGTTGAGGCCATTAGACAGAAAAGGTCCGGTTTAAAATTTTTTTTTTTAGTCTCATTCCTTCCATTGAAGCTCGTTGTCTGATGACTCTATAGGTAGTTTTGTCACTCTTAGTGAAAATCGAGAAAGAAAAAGTTAGAAGTTATATGCAGTTGTGCATATATGCACAGTTTTTCACACCTGATTCAACTCTTAAACTAATAGCCAATGTCTTCAGTATTGTAAGACTTCTGGACAGCCAATCAATGACCTGTTTGACCTGATTCTCCTTGGATTTTTCTGGGTTTTGGTTCTGTAAAAAAAGAATTGAATTCCTGGATACAAACTGGCCTGGAATATGAGGCATTTCTTAATACATTAAGAAATGCCTTGGATTCCGGGCCAGTTTGTATCCAGATTCCGGACCAGTTTGTTTCTAGGATTCCAGGCCAGTTTGTATAAAGGAATTCAATTCTTAATGCATTAAGAAATGACTTGGAAATCAATTCTAAATGCATTAAGAAATGCCTCGGATTCAGGGCCAGTTTGTCAGAATAATCCAAGGAGAGTTCTGGACTAGATTGTCTCATAAGTAGTCTATGACATGTCTACATATTGCAGGGCTGGGCGATTGTCAAACTGGTGCTACAACAAAAATAGACCCCATGAAACAAAGCAGTAGTATGGTAATTGATAACTGGTCACCAACTGGAATAACTAGAAAACCTGCGAAATGTAAAAGTTGTGAAACCCCTGCTGGACACTCGTCTAATCTGTCTTCCTCTCTTTTTTGTGAACAGCACTGCAAACATGGCCTGTGCATCCCAAAGGAGCATGACTCCATGCCAGTAGAAGGAGCATGGGGTGTTTGGAGTCCCTTTGGCTCCTGCTCACGCACCTGCGGAGGGGGTATTAAGATTGCCATCCGGGACTGCAACCGACCCCTGTAAGACCTGCATGACCTTTTATAGGCTTGGTTTACTGTACAGGTTGGAGTCCTGGGCTACACAGCATTCTGAAAGGAGATTATTCATTGGAGGAAAAATGTAGTCCAGGACTAGGCTTAATCCCTGTGTGGGTGTCTTGTGTCTCATCTGAGAACAAAGCTGCTCCTTAAAGTTCACCCTGATAAATGAGAAGAGCAAAGCCCCTGCTTAGAGCAACTCTGCACTGAATCCATCCACTCTGTGATCTCCTAAGTCTTAGTCATTAACACAGTCTGACAGGTTGAAAAGTGCTTTATGTTTTTTGTTATGTCTAATAACTGTAGTAGTTGGTGATATGGCCAAACCATAAAATCATTTTAGATGGTTAAACAAACCTATTTTTATAGGCTAAACGTAGCTTATTATTCTAAGATGTCCCTTTTTAATTATAACCATTTTTAACAAATTTACAAGTAAATGTACATTTGAAAAATTTTACTTTGCAAATGGTAAATATATTGTTGTTTAACAGTCTCTAAACAAGTGGACCACTGCTCATGTCACAGACTAGACAGTGGGGGGTGATGGGGTTAATAAATGGGTTAACATTAGGATGGTTTGCACTCTCTGTACATCACATTACCTGCACGTATTTGTGGAATACAGGGATAGCATTTATGATTAAACTCGTATCTGAGGAAGACTTTTTTTTTTACCGTACTTGCATAATTCAGTTAGTTCAGGTTGCTAAGCAATGACACTAGCCACTTTAAGCTGCTGGGACTGCTGGAAGTATTTGCTCATGTCAAAAGCACTTGGAAAAATATTTGGGTCTGCTTCATAGCTGTGGTGATGAACCAATCACAGCTGTGATGTTATTCTGAATAACAAACTCCCTCTTGTGTTCTATTGCTTGATTATAGATGTGTTCACAAACTTCCTTTAAAAATAAGGGTTTCTAAATGGCTCTTTGCTTGGGTGAACAGTTTTGGGAAAGCCTTTAATTGGGACAATGGCTGGGACAAATTGACTGGCAGACTGTAGACCAGCCTTCGTACTGTACGATGGTAACAGTATGAGCTTTCTCTGAGCACAGCTGTGCATTCTCTCTGCTCTCTGGGGACGACAGAGCAAGTATTAACATTCAATCTGTAGCCTGCTAGCAAGGCCATTACAAACCGTCCCTTAGGGCCCCTAAGCCACAACGGGCCCCACAAGTATGTCTGTAATTTTTGTGTTGTTTTTGTCTATCATAATCATTTGCAATCACACTGTAATTTATTTGTGTTCATTTATATAATTTTATCTGGTATTCTAAAATAAGTAGTTTATTCATGTAGACATTAAAAGAATTTATGAACCACTTTTCATCCTCGCTTTGAGAACAACATGATTGAGGGGCGAGGAGGATTTAGGCACCTCCATATGTTCAGAAATAGCCCTCCCCTCTAGCCTCTTCAGCCACGAGATGGTATTAAAAGGACAACCCCTACTGAAGTCAACTTAAAGGGGAATTTTTACATTCAATTTAAATTCAGTGGCTGTGATGAAAACAAAGTCATTCAGAGTGTTTTAATGTTAAATGCTGTAAATTAGAGAAACCTATAGACTTTAGATATCTTCACAGCGCTGATGATAGGAACTACAATTACAATTACAATATCTACAATGCAAATATAGACATTTTATTTACTATGAAAAACACCCAGTGAACCTACATATCTCTTTGAGTTATGTGTCTGGATATCTTACTTGATGACCATAAAATTGTGGTAAATCTGGGCTGTGATGATCCGCATACCTCTCTACCATCAAAACAATGTCTAAATTGAACATTGAACTCATAACTATTTCATGAAATAACTTTACCTTTTAAACTCTTTAGACGTCTGGTTATCTAGAATGGAGCATTTCACATCAAACCACTTTGAATGACTATGACTTTAATGACTTTAAATGTTAAGAACTTGTAGTGTAATAGCTTTTGGTTAATTAATTCTGGGTAAAGAGCACAGTTTATAACGGCAAATAGGTAAAAAAGATACAATTTTAAAATATAGCGGTCTTATTCATTTCACACTGCTGTGTGTGTGTTTGTCTCTTTGTTCAGGCCCAGAAATGGGGGTAAGTACTGCGTTGGACGTAGGAAGAAGTTCCGCTCCTGCAACTCTGAGCCATGTTCTAAGCAGGACCAAGACTTCAGAGAGGAGCAGTGTGCCGCCTTCAACGGGCGCCACTTCAACATCAACGGTCTACCTCCAAACGTACGCTGGGTGCCCAAGTACAGCGGCAGTAAGTGGCCTTTGTTTTTTAGCTTTGATTTAATGACAAGACTGTGAGATTAAGGTTCGGTCTTTTTGGCAGTTGGTCCATATTTATCTGCTTTTGAAGGGAGCTAGTTCTACATGTGAGGGTTAGGATTAGGTTTTGGGTTGAGGTTAAGGTTACGGTTATGATTAGGGCCAGGGTGAAAGTTAGCATTAGGTTTTGAGTTTAGGTTAGGTTTAGGATTAGGATGTGGGTGAGGGTTAGGATTAGGTTTTGGGTTGAGGTTAAATTAGGGTTAGGATTAGGATTTGAGTTGAGGTTATGGTCAGGGTTAGGATTAGGGCTAGCGTGAGGGTTAGGATTAGGTTTTGGGTTTAGGTCAGGGTTAGGATTAGGGCCAAGGTGAGAGATAGGTTAAGGTTACGGTTAGGATTAGGGCCAGGGTGAGGATTAGGTTTAGGATTTGGGTTGAGGTTTAGGTTAGGGTTAGGATTAGGGCCAGGGTTAGGGTTAGAATTAGGTTTTGGGTGTAGGTTAGGGTTAGGATTAGAGCCAGGGTTAGGATCAGGTTTTGATTAAGGTTGGTAAGGTTGGGTTTTGCATAAAGAAAGTAACATATTAACAACACATCCACTTAATGTAATTAATGTATCACCAGAACATCTACAAGATACTTCACTGATATATTGTTGATGTGTTACTGATAATCTGTGAAGAGTTTATTAATCATCTACAAAGGACCACTCCAAATAAAGTGGTACATTTACAGCATTTGGCAGACGCTCTTATCCAGAGCGACTTACAATGTGATCATTTTACACAGGCAGGCAAAGGCAGTGTTAGGAGTCTTGCCCAAGGACTCTTATTGGTATAGTGTAGGGTGTTTGCCCAGGGGGATTGAACCCCAGCCTACAGCCTGGAAAGCAGAGATGTTAACCACTACACTATACCAACCACATGGTACCGCTTTAGTAGCTGCACAAGATAAATTGTCTAATGAAAGGTTCAAGATAGGGGTACCTAATAAAACCTCACTAGAAAAAAAAGCTGCAAATAATTTTCTGTGGTCAGAGTTCGTTTCTGAAAATGACCCAGTGTCTGTTTTTCCATTTTTCAATGTGTTGCTTTAGTTCTAATGAAGGATCGCTGTAAGCTCTTCTGCAGAGTGGCCGGCAGCACAGCCTACTATCAGCTCAGGGACCGCGTCATCGACGGCACGCCATGTGGCCCCGATACCAACGACATATGTGTGCAGGGCTTGTGCAGGGTGCGTAGTGCTGATTTAAGATGAGTATTTTCTACCAAACAGTGAAGCAGCATAACATCGCTGACATTACCTAATAACATTGGCGGCACATAATATTGTGTATATAATTGAAATTATGCAAAATTTCTTCCAAAAAGTATGCAAGTTGTATGCAAAAGTTGGGGCCCCTCTGGTCAAATGACATTGTGTTGGTTATTGTTGACGTAGTGAAAATAAGCTACCACATCCTCTACAGAGGGCACACATAAGCACATTTTAATGCACATCTACTGTATATATGCAGAATTTTGACATTTTAGAAAAAAATAAAACAATATATGGCTTGTGCAAAGGTTATAGCACATTTGATATGTAAAAAAAAAAAATTCGAACATATCAGATTTACTTATTTTCACTTAGAAAATGAACAAAACGTCATTTGACTGGGAGCGTTCAGACTTTATACACATGCAGTTTTAGATTTATTCTTCATTAATGTTGAGAACACCATAAATCGTATGCTACACTGTGGTAGAACACAATTTATGAGGTTTTGTGTGAACGACGAGACCGAGTTCATTCTCTTCCATATTTGCACTCTTCTGCAGCAAGCAGGATGTGACCATGTTTTGAACTCCAAGGCCAGGAGAGATAAATGCGGAGTGTGTGGGGGAGACAACTCCTCCTGCAAGACTGTGGCAGGCACATTCAACACAGTGCACTATGGTATGTTTACTTCAGAAGTATTCGGTTGAATCGAATGTAATTGGGTTTACTTTGGTTCAGATCAGTTTATCTTGTCTCTTCAATGCAGTCAGGCCTATTAACAATATAATATCTACAGTTTTAGCCTGATTTTGTCACCTTGTGATGTTTTCACTGGTTTATAAGCACTGTAAACATGAATTCATGTCACATGCCTGCATTGAAGGGCAACCAGTTTAAATTAAATTTGTGCCTAATAATGTTATTAAGATGTAAAGTCCTTTAGAGTGATTTGATGTGAAATGCTCCCTTCTAGAGAAACTTAGCAATTGGTGATAGGAACCAGACATCTTTCATGTATTATCTGCTGCCACTGAGAGTGTGAAGTCAGCATTTTGCAATAGTTTTGAGATAAAATTTTGACTTTTGATACATGCAGGGCATTGTGAGGCAAAATATTACCCAAACAAAATGTATTTTATTGTATTTTATTCAGATCTACTACTATCCTACTATACACTGCATAGTCATTATGGGTAATAAATAAAAAGGCTATTTTTGCAGCGACCCCTGGTTCCTATCATAATCACTGTAAAGAAACTGGTCACCAAAACTTTCTGAATGACTTGCATCTCGATGGTCGAATCATCTTGAACTTTTGAGACATAGATAGCATAAAGTGCTGAGATTTCATTTGGTCATCTCTGTCCTCTAGGTTACAATGTAGTGGTGCGTATCCCCAGCGGTGCTACTAATATCGATGTGCGACAGCACAGCTACTCAGGAAAACCACAGGATGATAACTACCTCGGTGAGTCAACCTCAGAGAAATGTGAACCTTCACTTGGTGAATCATTCGCCTATAGTTAAACGATATTCCCAACAGGTGCAGCCAAATGAATGAGTCTTAAAATACATGAAAGTGACTCTCGGGTCCCCAGAAAGTCAGACAAAGTTCATTTGTCTGAAATTACATTTTACTAAGTAATTATTAAAGTGTCTTTCATTTATGTGGTCGTAGATTTCCGGTTACAAACAGGCCTTATATCTGAATATCTGAAGTCTATAGGTCATGCATAAGCATTAAGCAATGCTTGAGCTTGTACTGACATGATGTTCTTAACTAGGCCTTAGAAGTTACATTACTTGATTAATAACACTGTTATAAATGAAACAAATCGCTGCTGTCGGAAAAAACCTTGCATCTCAATTTTTGTCGTTTTCCAGTTTTTGACATAATTTGAAAATGCCTGCTGGCCTTTACATTATGTGCAAATTTCATGATGAGTCGACCAAAAGAAACTTCTGGTTCCATTCACTTGCATTAAAATTGAAGTATGTTTTTTGCTTCTCCTGTAAAGCTGTAATTTTGCAGATACGAGGTTTTGTTCTGACAACAGTGAAATGTTTGTCACTTTAGTATAAGTGCGTCTGTGCCCTATTATAAGTCAATACCATACCGTTTTCTCCAGGAAACATCTTATATCATCTCACGAATGCTAACAATGTGGTAATGAATGCTTACGTCTTGTATTTTCAGTGCATTATTCAATGCTAATGAATGCGTTTGGAAGTAGCCTTCAAATATTGTCACCTAGTTTTAAACCATCATTCTCTCTGTGATTCCTTGTTATTTTAAAAGCCTTCAATTCTCCATCGTGCAATTCCCAGTGCTGGTTTAACACCTGTAGATTTAAATGAACTCTTAACAATGTTCATTTATGTCCAGCTGGACTTCATTCCACACTCTAAGGTGTTAATTCAACAGTGAGGGCTTTCAGCACGGAGTGGCATGCGATTGGTTCCAGACGTTTCTCACGAAGTAAAAAGTGCCCAGCTGACAGTGCTGCAGTCTAGTCGACTGTCTGCCATCGTGTGACACGTGAGAGGCTGCACGAGTCGTTGCAAGGAGCTTGGTTGGAAGGAGCTTTTATTTGGGGGAAGGGGCAAAGATCGCTTGCAGCCGGTGGTCTGAAAAGCAAGAGCAGCTAAGGCTGAGAGTGTGCCGAACACATGCTTGCGTGTTAATGGTCTGGAACTTTTCGGAAGCCTTGGGGGGAAGACCTTGTCCTCAGCTTGTAGCTTGAGTAGGTCATTGTGCCCCGGAGATGACAGCAGTGTATGTGCATGTGTTTCAGCTTGAGTACATGTATTTAGCCCCATGTGGGGACTTGATATGCCCGTGATGAACGAAAGCATGGACATTATGTTATTGGTAGGGCCTTTGTCTAGTCCTTATGAGGATAGGTGATAGTCTACCTTTAGTTTACCTTACACAGTAGCCATAAAACACAGTTTGCGCTGTTTTGAAGGACCCTCAGTTGAACTATACAGTATATTTTTTCCTCAATAATGTTGATCATTGAGTATGTTGAAAAATGTGTGATTTAGAAAACAGGCAGTGAATTAGATCCTCATTTATATGGTTAAAAAGCATTTTAATTATGATTAAATGCATCTTTTTATTATTGCAGCAGTAATGGACAGTTTTTTAGTATGCAAAAAAGCATTGCTGTCCATTTTCTCTCAAGATAGCCATCTTTATGGACACATCTGAATTGTTTTTAACAGCAGAAGATTCTCACTCCTTATTACTCTCTAGCAGCCACATCATTTCACACATAGCGAGACAACCGTGTCGCAGTTGATCTAATAACAGAGTTACAGGGGAAAAAATGATTTTGATTATGATTCTCAGCTGAAAATGTCTGAATCGATTTCCGTTATTCCAGGAATTGCCACTAGGGGACCTGCAGAAAGTTTCTTTTAATTTTATGCTATTTTTTACACTGCCATATCGTGAAGCTGCATTTGCATGTATGAAAGTAGTATATACATGAATACTATATAAATAGTGTATATATATATAAATATATACACATATAATACATATATATACATACATAATACATATATAATAGTGTATATGTATAAATTTTAGCAATTTTTAGAGACAGTAATACAGAAGCCAATGGAAATGTCCAACAAAGACATAAATACAAAGTTTATTATGTGTGTGTTTATTCGATGGTCCCTGCACACAGATGGGGGAAAAAAGGGGATGGATTGTGGGAAGGGGCTAGGCTCTGTGATGTGTGAAATGGTGAGGAAAGTAACGCAGGAAATAAGCTACATAATCGCATTAGTGTGAATCTGTGCACTAGACTGACTGCGGCACAGGAAGACTCGGCCCCTCTGAGGAATGCTGCACTACTTTAACCCAATTAGCTTCATCTTCCCTCTCAATCGCCAGACCTTACAATCAATGAAAACATTCACCGTTTCTGGGAGGCCAACGCATAAATGTGTAGTCAGACAAATTTAGTTTGCAGTAAGTGGTTAATCCCTCAGAGCTTTTACTTAAGACTTAAAAGCTCTTTCTAATAGTTTATCTGTCCCAAACAGAAACTGAGCACTCAAGTCAGGACATGACGACTGTGACCACCTGTTTCAACCTAAGTTGATCTTGGACTTCATTAGACTTAGTCTCGGTCCGAGAGTTTATGCAGTTGACTAGTTTTTCACACTGGATAAAGGCTAAAGTTGGATCAAGTTACGCTGCCAATTCTCTACTTAAAGTCCTTTTTAATCCAGGACTTAATCTGTGTCCAGAAATCTGGCCTATTGAGTTTTCATATAATTCCAGAGTAACATCCCTCTGTCTTTGCTCCACAGCTGTGGCCAACAGTCGTGGAGAATATTTACTCAATGGAGATTTTGTGGTCAGCATGTTTAAAAGGGAAATCAAAGTAGGGAACGCCGTTATAGAGTACAGCGGCTCTGACCACATTATCGAGAGAATCAACTGCACTGACCGCATCGAGGAGGAGATCACTGTCCAGGTAAGGATACCAAATTCCTGCCATTTCTTTTATGATGGGTCATAAATCAAAATGGACTTTAACTTGGTGAAAGTTTCAAGGGTGTTTCCTGGCTATGTCATTAAATCATTAAACACTGTTTAAGGGAAAATCTACATGTAATATGCCAATAAAGTTTAGACACTACCCTTCGTTCACTTTATATCCCGTCAGAATGGCCATCAAGTACAAGTACATTTTTCAGTAGATATTTATTTTTGGCGTACTTTGAAAGAACCGGTTGTCCTTTACATTGTGTGTAAATGTAAGAGTAGGTTTTTTCTTTCTCCTGTAAAGTTACCATTTTGAAGATACAAGGTTTTGTTCCGACAACAGCGATATACACACATAAACAGTGTCACTAAGCGCAGTCTACAAGTATCAGGTATATATTTGTGTGTTTATTTTTTTACTGATGTAATAATAATTTGTTTCTTTGAGTACAGGTGCTATCTGTAGGTAACCTCTACAATCCAGATGTCAGGTATTCCTATAACATCCCCATAGAGGATAAGACTCAGCGGTTTATCTGGGATGCATATGGCCCGTGGCAGGAGTGTAGCCGCCTGTGCCAAGGTAAGAAGCAATCTTCCAAACTGTATTGTTTATCACATGATGTTTCCTATTTCCACCATTTCCCTGCTCATTATTGCTATTGCCAGTTTATACACACCTTCCAAGCTAAATGATTCGTCAAATTTTGTTTCCTGTTTCAACATTTTCCTAGTTGTTATGTCTACAGCTACTGAGAGCTGTGCTAAACTTTGCGAAGTCAAGTGCTCAGTGCAGACAAAACCCAACTCAGCTTTGATCAGTGTTCTTGGCCATAGAGTTAGGATCAGAATTTGGGTTGTGGTTTGGATTAAGGTTATGAAATGCAGCATAAATCGTGTAGCTAGGCTTTAATACATTTTTGGTTGAAGGTAGCTTTTCAAAATAAGTACGCTTGGAGTCTGCACTATGTTTGCCAGTATCCTGTCGGGGAAGTACTCTGATGGGGTCATTGAGGTCATTGAAAGCAATGAAGCTCTGAACTTACAGTGCAGACAGTCCAAACATCTGGGCTTCAGTTTTCCACCCAGATCTCTGGCCCACCTTCACAGCCTCTTACAGCCAAGTGCTGGAAATCTAATGGTCCAGAGTTAGTGTATGCACCATTACATATACCTCCGCTGATTTAAGAACAGGCCAGAGATATTGCGAGCTATCACTGGGCAAGCTCACTTAAATGGACTTAAAATGAGTTTTGGCTTTGTTGACAGAAGTAATGATGTGGCTATTCATTCATTCATTCATTCATTCATTCATTCATTCATTCATTCTTTCTTTCTTTCTTTCTTTCTTTCTTTCTTTCTTTCTTTCTCTTTCTTTCTTTCTTTCTTTCTTTCTTTCTTTCAGGTATTACCATGTGTATGCATGTCCCTCCTAAAGTAGAGATCTTTATTTTTGCCTTTATTTTTGTTGCACTGCTCAGGTGAACGTAAGAGGAAGATCCTGTGCAGTCGTGAGTCTGACCGCGTGGTGGTTTCAGATCAGAGGTGTCACGGCTCACCTCGACCTGCCGCCATCACAGAATCATGCAACACAGACTGTGAACTCAGGTATTCATCCAGTTAAGCCAAATAAGGTGAACTTTTAAGACCTGTCAGTCACAGTTTGAAATATTTGTCTGAATCTGCCAAGAGAAAAAGTGAGTTAGCAGGTTGGGTTAATTTTGGGTTAATAAAACTTACTAATGAATACTAATACTAATGAAAGTTGAAAGAGCTGGAAACTTAAATTCTGTTGAAGGGCTACATTCATGTTTAGGCACAATTGTGTTGGGCTTCAGTCAGGTTTAGACAGAATTTTGTTGGGTTACAGTCGAGTTTAGACAGACTTCTTGGGTTGCAGTTGGGTTTAGACAGAAATTTGTTGGGTTACAATGGAGTTTAGACAGAGTTTTGTTAGGCTACGCTCAGGTTCAAATGCATCTTTGTTAGGCTGCAGTTGTGTTTAGGAAGAATCTTGATGGATTTCAGTCAAATTCAGACAGAATTTTGTGGGGCCACAGTCAGGTTAGGGCAGACGTTTTTTGCCCTGTTTATTGTGCTGGGTCAGAGGACCATTACATTTTTCTTCATGTGACAGGTGGCACATCGCCCGTAAGAGTGAGTGTACAGCTACATGCGGACTGGGCTACCGCACACTGGAAATCTACTGTGCAAAACACAGCCGAACCGACAGCAAAACCCAGAAGGTTGATGACCGATACTGCAGCAACCAGCGCAAGCCAGATGACAAGGAGGTTTGCCATGGAGACTGTAACCCTGGAGGCTGGGAGTATTCACCTTGGTCAGAGGTGAGGGAGCTAATTTCTGATCAAGCCCTGTCATGTTCCCTGCATAAACCATTCAACTCAGCAGGTCCCTGAACTGGACAAGGATAGCTATAGCAGGACTAATATCCTGAGCATGAATTCCAGCCTTAAAGTACTCTGAAAATCACAGTTAAAGAAATCTATGCTGAATAATGAATTGTTAAATGTTTTATGTTATAACAAAGAAACTGCTAAAAATGGCAAGTATCACCAAACCTCAACACTTATTAAGAACCCTGAATATGCCCCATTACGCCAGTTGTAAATGCCCCCTTGCTGACTTGTTTCTAAACCCCACTCCTTGCCCCACTACCCTGCACTGTGTCTCTATGTTTCAGATGAGAGGAGGCAGAGCAGAAATAAGCGTAATCCCCCAGTTTAACTTCTGTCTTTAAGTCAGCACCAGTGACTCGACTTCACTCGCTCAGATTTGTGTCTTTATCCTCTAGACTTGCCTCAGGGCGATGCTGAAATTGCTGGGTTAGCCGTTTTGCTGATCTAACATTAGCATGTGATGTTAATGAGGATAAGGCTCAAAGTAGCTTAAGCTGACAGCTCCACACACTTAAATATGGGTTCACTGGCTCACATTTGAGTCTTTATCCTCTAAACTTGCTTCAGCGAGTCTTTATTAAGCTGGAATGAATCTGTGTAGTTGTGTTTAAAGCTTTTTAGGCCTTTTTGCTAAGGGAATGCTAGCTTCCTGTGCTAACGAGGATATTGAAGCAAGAGTAGCTAAAGCTAACAGCTAAACACAAAAACGCACAGGTTTACCCACTCATATTTGTGTCTTTATCCACTACACTTGCATCAGTGAGGCTGTATTGAGCTGAAATAAACCTGCATGGTTATATGTGAAGCTGTTTTGGCCTTGTTCGTAAGCTAATGTTAGCTTCTAGTGCTAATGAGGATTTTGAAGTAAGAGTAGCTGAAGCTAACAGTGGTTGGTTAGTGTAGTGGTTAAAACCTCTGCCTTCTACACTGTAGACTGGGGTTCAATCCCCACCTGGGCAAGCTCCCTACACTATACCAATAAGAGTCCTTGGGCAAGACTCCCAACACCGCCTTGGCCTACCTGTGTAAAGTGATCAAATTGTAAATCGCTCTGGATAAGAGCGTAAGCCAAATGCCGTAAATGACCATGACTAACAGCTCCACACAAGTGCACAGTGTTATTTCACTCAAACAGCTAAGCTACATTAGCATAGGCATGTTCTAGTTTTACTATAATGGACTGTGATAGACTCAGGCTTATTTGTGACGAACAAAACTAACCTGCTACTTAGCGTCCCATGAAGCGCTTTTTTGGGATGTACTGAGAAAAGCTGTTTTTAAAGGGGGTCATGTGGTGCTTCTCACATTACTATCAGTCTATGTAGGCAATATAAGCCGTCCAAGAGAAGGTAACCATTTAAGCACATATTTGAGTTGAGAGGTCTATTGCAGGAATATACAGCTTTCCCTTATACCTAAATATATGCTAGTTATGTATATAATTGGGCAAAAAATTCAGGCTTAAGATGACTACTGTTTTTAGCAATGAAGCATGTTGAAATGTGAAACCACATACACAACAACATTCACAAGTATTTAGCAGCTCGACATGATTTGAGGCATGATTTTAGGCTTCTTGGGACTAATTCTTGGTCATATGCTTTCATTACTTGTTAGGTACGTTAGCCTCATAGCTGCAGTACAAAACGAAAGAAGCGACTTCAGACACACAAGAAGTTTTTATGCTGAATTTTCACTTTAGTCGTGGAAAGAGACCAGCAACTCAGCAGTTCCTTCTCCTCCACTGTCGAGCACTGAGTCTTTGTTTATGCATTTGCTTTGTTTAGTGCTCTAAAAGCTGCGGAGGGGGAACACGACGCAGGAGCGCGGTGTGCGGAAAGTCGTCTGAGGATGATGATGATGAGAGCAAATGCAACTCGAGAGACAAGCTTACTGTTCAGCCCTGCAATGAGTTCCTCTGTCCACAGTGGAAGACTGGGGACTGGTCAGAGGTAACACTGGAGCACAACATTCATGATTTCCTAAAGTCTCAGTGCATAGCTAATGTGAAAGTCTGTAGTAAAACCTCATCAAGCACCTATGGTCAACAGTATAGGAAAGCATGGCTTATGTATATATCACTGCTGTCAGATCAAAACCTTTTATCTCCATTTTTCAGTTTTTGACATAATTTGAGAATGCCTGCTGTCCTTTATATTCTGTGTAAATTTGAAGATGAATGGACCAAAAGAAACAGCCCAGAATTACGTGAAAAAAATCTGGTGTCATTGTCTTCACATTAAAAGTACTGTAGGTTTTTTTCCTTCTCCTGTAAAGTTACTATTTTGGAGTTAAGTGGTTTTGGTCCGACAGCAGCGATATGTTACTTTAATTATTTAATATTTGAGGTTTCAATGCTGTGACAGAAAGTGTGTCATATAGCTAAAAACAGTGGTAGCTGTACACTATATGGCCAAAAGTGTGTGAACAGCTCTCTGAATTATTGAGTTCAGATGTTTTAGCCACAACCCTCGCTAGTTGTGTTGCATTGGCAGTAAAATGGGGCATACTTGAGAGCTCTGTCATAGGAAGCCACCTGTGCCACAGTTCACAAAATTTCCTCCCTGCTAAATCTGCCCCAGTCAACTGTAAGTTGTAAAAAAAAGTAGACTATGTAAATTCACAGAGTAGATCACTATGCATCGCGCCTCACTATCTGGCAGTCTGACTGAAGAATCTGGGTTTCTTGAATGGCAGGAGAACGCTATCTGCTGGAATGCATAATGCCAACAGTAAAGTTTGGTTGAGGAGGGCTCATGGGCTGGACTGTTTTTAAAGGTTTAGGCCCCTTAGTTCCAGTTTTAATGCTACATCGTACATCGTAAATACTAAGATAAGACACAGTCCTTCATTTCCAACTTTGTGGTAATATTTTGGGGGAAGGCCCCTGTTCCAGCATGACTATGCCCCTTTGCATCTCCATAAAAACATGGTTTGACAAGTTTGGTGTGGAGGAACACACAGAGCCCTGATGTCAACCCCAAGAGTTCCTCTAACATCATTCTCACCAAAATGCCCTTTTGACTGAATGGGCACTATTTCACACAGACACTCTCAAAAGTGGGGGGCATTAATGCTCATAGTTTCGCAATGTTGTGTCCAATGAGCTGATATAGTTGTGATGGTCAGGTTTCACATATTTTGTCCATATAGTGTATCTTCAAGCTAGAATTTGGACTGTACTTTTGTCCAATTTTATAAATAACGGTGTGTTATACAGTGTCAGAAACCACACAAGCAAGTCTATTTGAGATTACTTAGGAAATTGACATGGTTTGAGCCAACTCTGTTCTGTCTGGGCTCATTTGGCAGTGCCTCGTGACATGTGGAAAGGGCTACAAGCACCGGCAGACGTGGTGTCAGTTTGGGGAGGACCGGCTAGACGACCGTTTCTGCGACTCGTCCAAACCGGAATCAGTGCAAGCATGTCAGCAGCAGGAATGTGCGTCCTGGCAGGTCGGACCCTGGGGACAGGTGAGTACAGCCAGGCATTTTCACTATTTTTTATCAGTTAAATCAGTTTTTTATCAGTATTTTCTAAAGGTGAACTCCAAGTTTTCAACTTTTTAATTGTTTCAAGTGTTGTAAACACAGTAATTCAGGGTGGTTTGATGTGAACTGATTAATTATAAAGCAACTTACTGACAGATTTTTTTACAGTGGTTACAGTGATAAGTCAACCTACATGTGTCATCTGAGTTTTATATGTAATTTTTCATTTTAAATCTCTAACTCAGTAGGCGGTACCACTCTTATAAAGGATTTATGAATGGTTTAAAATTATTAATGGTTATCAATTAGCTTAATATCTAACTAACAAATTATAGAATTAATTACTATAGCATGTAAATACCAAGGGCAACAGTGAGTGTTTATATCATGAATATAAATATTTGAAAAGGCAACAGGTCTAATGCTGACTGATAGACAAAGTAAAATAAGTGAGTTCACTATTTAGCAAGCAACCAATCACAGGTGCCCTTGTTGTTCTTAATGTCTTATGTTTATGCTCTAATTAATAACCATTAGTAAACAGGCCCTTCATAATCCATTTATAAGGGTAGTGTTATTGTGAAATGGCACCTCGTAGGTTTTGCAGACCGCTCTGAATGAGTTATTATTATCTTAATAATATCTTAATAAATTTGGAAAAAAATCACCTCTGAACAAAGACGTCAGAGTTGTGCTGATTGTATGTGAATTTGAAAGTTTCATATCAGCGGTGGTGACATAAAGCCATATAGTATTTGCTATAAAGTTACAAGTGTTGAAGCTGTAAATCTGCCTTCTGTAGATTAACAAGCTGAACACATGCAACAAGAAATCAAGCTTGAAAATCCAGTTGCTTTGTTCATAGCTGTGATTCAGTGAACCTCAACTATTGGGTAATGATTATGTAAGAAAGCTGCTTTGAGCTCTTGTTGCATCTTTGAGGACTGAATATAATTTGGCATAAAATCAATAATATTGCTTTTAATTTATAAGAATCGGTTTATATTTAGTGCATTTTTTATGATAAAGATAGCTATAAAGATAGCTGATGACTGGTCACCATGATCTCCATGAACTTGGCATTAGCAGTGTTAAAGTGATAACTCCTCAGTAAATCAACCATTATACGGCACACTGTCATCTAAAAATCGGACGTGTTGTGTAGTAATAGCTGCTTTTGAGGCCTGTTTATTTTTTATTTTTCATACATATCGGTTTGTCATATGGTGTCAGAAATGACACAAGCAAGTCTGTTTGAGTTCATTTAACTCCGCTTTGAGGTAAATATGCGTGCAGTTTGCATGATGCTAACTAGTGGCTATGATCTGAGCCTTATAACTGGATTAACATTTCTAGGTGGACCGTGAAGTCGTTGTCCAGTGTGAGATACAGTAAGCTGTGTGAAATGTCCTCTGGCGCAGATTGTGGTTTACACTAATAAAGAGCGAAGCCAAAACCAGCATAAACAAGTGGCTGTCTACAGTATCCCATCTGCACATTATGTGCGCATCGTGAGCATAAGCAATTTATATCTGTGGACTACATCTTAAATAGATGAGCTATAGCAGAAAATATCTGCCTCAACCCCAAATATGGAGTGCTGCGATCAAAACCCACAAAGAGAGAGAGCAGAAGCGGCTCTCGGAAGTCCGAAAGTATGACGGAGATTAGATGCTCCTATAGCGTGGAGTAAGCAGTCACTTTAAACGTATGTTTGAAGGCGTTAAATGAAGCTTGTGGAATTCGAGCGGAAAACGACGCCACACAAGCTTGACCTCATTTCACTGAAGTCAATGAGGGGGAAAAGGAGTGGGAGAAAATGGCACAGGTAGATGAAAAGAGAGATGAATGGCTTGTAGTGCTTATCACTTCTTACTGCTCCTGAACCGAGGCTTGTCAAGGGAAACTGCTTTTAATATGTGTTAGTGCAAATGTTTAAAGGCACTTGTAGACTGCGAAGACTCTTTTGGAGTTTTGACTTAACAAAAGGAAGTAATGTGGCTGAATTTTATTGTGCATCAAAATAATGAGATTAATAATAATAATAATAATAATAATAAAAAAATGTTCTTCCTTTGTTAAAGGTCGTACAATAAAAACAGGCTTAACTGAAGAGTAATTTACTATGTTGAGCCTTTAAAAGGTTCCAGAAATAGACTTTGAAACGGCTTCAAATACGCTACAAATCCATAAACACGACCGCCTCACAACAACGGAGTTGTGTATCACTACATCGCTGCACTGCGCTGTTAAGGGAATAATCTTAAACTCTAGTGCTGCTCACATGGACAACCGAGTATATTGATAAAGTAAGAACCTGTTTTTAGTTTAAACTGAGGGGCTGACAACTTATGTTCTTAACCATAACAAAGCTGGTCAGCTAGCTAGCAGGCTAAAAGATAGCTAACAGCCTAAGCAACTCCATCTTTAACATCACAGGCTTGAATTAAAGCACTTACAATATGATTAACTGTAAACCAGCAGTAGAAAAGTCTAAAAATGTCACTCGAATGACTTACACACTTCAAACACCCGTGTTTCAGTCAGAAGTCGCGTCGAACCCAGGCTGAATCCTAAATGACTAAAAGTGTGCTAGCTGTGAAAGTTTAGAAATTCTAGCCTCTACAGCCAAAATATGCATCACTTATCATAGGAGGGGAGTTTTAAGAAAACCCTTCCCGTGATAAACTCTCAGTAATGCACAGCCTCTCGTGGCTTATTGGCTTAATTTATTAGACTTTAAAGATCTTTACACTTTATAAGTAGCTTGAGTACCACCACCTCAGTAATGCTAATTTGTGCTAGCACCTCTATGATCAAATTACCAACAGATTAGCAGATTCATCAAGATTGTCAATTTCTATTAAAATAAATCGGTTTTAATCGAGGAATTGTGAAAGCTATTATAAATTACAAACTAGATGTTTATGTTTTAGTCAGTATTTCATTTTTTGTGGGGGACAAGTTTTCTGTTAAGTTTTCTGTTTTTAGTCTTGTCTTGTTAGCCTTGAGATCTGATGACCACTTTTTTATGAGGCATTCTGGATATTCATTTTATTGGAGTTTATTTCTCAATGGTAAACGTCTTTGTCAGTTACTGCAGAATCGTCTGCAGCTTTCTTCATCATTCTAGGTTTTTTTACGTGTGTATATGCAATAAAGTGAAGGCTGATTTTGAACGATAATTCGTCTCTCTTTCTCTTTAGTGTACCACCACATGTGGTCCTGGCTATCAGATCAGAGCAGTGAAGTGCGTGGTGGGCTCGTACGGCTCCGTCATGGACGACACTGAATGCAATGCTGCGACGCGGCCGACTGACACACAGGTAAGAGATCGCCTGAGTGACTGTGTGTGTGTGTGTGTGTGTGTGTGTGTGTGTGTTGGTCAGTCATTCCTGCTATATACATTATGATTTACCAACTGCCTTAAATCCTTAAGGCCTAGGAGCCCTTTTGTGGGATCATTTCAGTTCCTCACAATGACTCCTCACATCTCTCATAGGAGCGACTGAGGAATAAACCGTAAGACTATTAATTGAGTGAATAAGGCCACAGTTTAAACATCACAAAGCCAAAGCTAACGCTCAGGTGTGAGCACTACGCCCGCTGTTATACAGCATCTTAGAATGATACTCTCAATATATAGAAGGAGACGCATGGGAGGAAGGGAGAAATGGCAAGTTCACGTGAGGTACAGAGAGAAAAGAGAGGGAGAGAAGCAGAGATAGAGAAAGAGAGACAGATAAAGATAGGCAGAGAAGGAAAAAGATAGAGAGGAAGAAAGAAAGGCAGAGAGTGAAAGAGAGAGAGAGGCAGAAAAAAGAAAAGAAAGGCAGAGAGAAAGAGAGACAGTAACAAAAGAGAGGTAGAGAGGCAAAGAAAGAGGTAGAGAGAGGCAGGGAAGGAAAAAGAAAGAAAGGCAGAAAGAGAAAAAGAGGGAGAGAAAGAGAAAGATGCAGAGAAAAAGCGAGAGAGGCAGTGAGAAAAGAGAGACAGAAAAGCAGAGAGATGAGGGGCAGAGAAAAAGAAAAAGAGAGGGGTATAGAAAAAAGAAAGAGGGAGAAAGAGAAAAAGATGCAGAGAGAAAAAGAGCGAGAGAGGCAGTGAGAAAAGAGAGACAGAAAAGCAGAGAGATGAGAGGCAGAGAAAAAGAAAAAGAGAGGGGTATAGAAAAAAGAAAAAAAGGGAGAAAGAGGAAAAAGATGCAGAAAGAAAAAGAGAGAGAGAAGCAGTGAGAAACAAAGAGAGAGGGAGAGGAGCAGAGAGAAAAAAGGCAGAGAGAGAAAGAGACAACAAAAGAGGGCAGGAATGACAGAGTAAGAGATGGGAGAGAGGGAAAAAGAGAAATATAGAGAGAGTAGGAGAAAGAGGGAGGGAGAGGGAATGGGAGAGCGAAAGAGATATGGACAGAGAATAAAAAAGAGAGAAGGAGGAGAGAATGCCTCCCTGTTTTATATCCCCAGCTGTGCTGTAAGATGCAGTGACCCTGATGCAGGTCAGTTTCCCTCCATGTGATTCCAGGCAGTCAAGCATGAAGCCCTGATAAACTGCGGCCCCCAACCATCCTACAAACACTGGAGACATGGAGCTTATCGAGAGAGAGAGAGAGAGAGAGAGAGAGAGAGAGAGAGAGAGAGAGAGAGAGAGAGGTTGAATGAAATTGAAAGTTGTGAAAAGCCTCCAGATGTATCTGAGCACTGTCTGGCCTAATATTCTAATGAGCACACTTGATTGACGTTCCTCTTGACTGGCAGTCTGCTACACCACTCAAGCAGAATTGTCAGAAGCTCAGGATTCATCAACCCAACAATCGTGCACAGGCTCACTTAAGACGGTCGAGCGGCATCAGCTTTGTGATTGGTCAGCAAGCTTGCGCAAGCTTTACTCTGGGATAGGATGACACACTTTACACTGAAAAAATCTGGTAAAGGAGGCACCTTGGAAAGCCACTCTTAGGGCTTACTTTCTATGTGCTTATTGTTCCCACAAGACCAGCATTAACCCAATTAGATACAGTCATCAATCTAGGTTGCCTGGCTATAATGTCTATATCTGAAATTTTAAGTTTTCTTTGGTCCGTATGTTCGCTGAGCTGGCCTGGGCACAATTTGAGGAATTTCCATCATTTTATTTATGAAATTAAATCTCATTATTTTCCTCAGAGCTCATTTTTAACAAAATAGCACAAAATCCAAACTTTTTTTGGATTGTTAATAAAAGTATAAAATTGCATATAATTAGAATTATGGGTACTGTTACATATTCATCACAGGTATAACATTTTAGACCAATCAGAACATGTTATGTGATGTGATCTTATTACTTCAGTGATGTTTTGGCCAAACTAACTACAAACAATACTGTGCACAAGTCAGAGAGCCCTTCATTTCTTTAATTTCCAGTCAAAAAGTTGCTTGTTTTCCAGAGATATTTCTGAGGACATTAAATATAAGACAATTCGCTCATAAGGAAGGAGAAAAATGGCATAAAAAACATAAAATTAACATGATGATGATTTCCATTTAGTAAAAGTTTAAAAAAAGAGAGAAAGCAAGCGAGACACTTCACTACTGCTGGTGACATTAACATATAGCATTTGCCTTGGATGTAGCTTAGCTGGATACTTGGTGCTTAGCATCAACTCAGAGTTCTCTCTCTCTCTCTCTCGCTCTCTCTCTCTCTCTCTCTCTCTCTCTCTGCCTCTCTCTCTCTCTCTCTCTCTCTCTCTCTCTCTCTCTCTCTCTCTCTCGCTCTCTCTCTCTCTCTCTCTCTCTCTCTCTGCCTCTCTCTCTCTCTGTCTATGCAGGACTGTGAAATCTCTCAGTGTCCCGTCACCCATCCTGTTTCTCCGGAGACAAAGGTGGCACCTCATCCTGGCCATAAAACACAGTGGCGCTTTGGTTCATGGACTCAGGTACTACACTTGCTCCAGTGTGTCTTAAATGTTATAAAAGACTGATATAAAAAATGAAATATCAATCGTTGTTATAATTGTTGTATACAGTGCACATGTAAAGTGAATGAGATCATATAAATGAAGTCATGTGTCTTTCTCTGCCACAGTGTAGCGCCACCTGCGGGAAGGGCATGCGAATGCGCTATGTGAGCTGCCGTGACAACCAGGGTGGTGTGGCAGAAGACTCGGCCTGTGCTCACCTGCCCAAACCCCCAGCCCGAGAGGTCTGCTCTGTAGGGGCCTGTGGTCAGTGGAAGGCCTTAGAATGGACTCAGGTACATCATCCTTGCTTTTACCCTTTAATGTAAATTTATATTTTACATGTATGTAACTTGGTGATATATGACTGAAGTGCCCTTGAGCAAGGCACATAACCCCCAATTGCTCCCCAGGTGCCGTGGATAATGCCACCCACCACTCCAGGCAGGTGTGCTCACTGCCCTCTAGTGTGTGTGCATGTATGTGGGTGTTTCAGTGCATGGATGGATTAAATGCAGAGATGTAATTCCTCTGTGTGCAAAACACAGTTGGCCAATGGTTCTGAATTCTGATCTCTGTATTCTGTATTCAGTCATATGACTTCATTGTGGCTTAACATTTCCAAAATCTAGTGTTGAACTCTGACTTTTAGAGCTAGGCCATCACTTAAGGTCATAAATGTCAAATCTCAGTCAAAAATGATAAAAAACACCTTTGTAATAATGCTACCTTCTGCTAGCACACCTATGGGATTCCCAATAGTATGTGAGCACAAAGATAAAGCTGGTGCGCTATTTCAGGCTGTTCTAGATTAAACACATTTAAGACAATATAAAAGTTTTACATCTTCATTGTAAGCCCTCTTGCTTGTTTTCATTCCTAACAACTAACTGAAACCTGTTTATTCTATGGCTCGTATTTGCACTCTTTGTGACATATCTAGAACTTCCAAAAGGTCTTAAGACTAAAAAATCTAACATGAAATGCCTTCATTTCAGCTCCTGAAGGCCTAAACAATGGGAGAGCATGCATGGCTGTATCTACCTAGATACCACGGGTTAAAGAATTCCTGATTGGACAGTTTTCTGTTTTAAGACTTCAACCCCTTTGTTTACAACCAAACCTTATGAAATTGCAGTATTACTACAGTACTTGTAGAGTTTGGCAACAAAAGTGCTGATTATATTCAGCAAAAATGAACTAAATGTACTGACATTTCCCAGATGTCATAAGGCCTTCTGTAAAACCTAATTGTTCAGTCAGGCTTGACCAAAATGGGACTGTACAGAAGGTCTCCTCCATGAGAATCAATGACTTGACAAATCTGATTAGACACCTTAAAATGTGCATGTTGGCATTTAACGTTCACTTGTTTTACAGGAGAGTTTGTTTTGCTTACACTAGCACTCATAAGGCTGTAGAGAAGAGTTGTGCTGAATCATTAGAAAGCTTTGTGGTAGGGCGATATGATGTGATGTGAGAGGTTTGGGTATGTGTGTTTAAATGCTGAGAGGGAGTAGGATAGAGGTGTTTACAGATGTTTCCCATCAGAACGAGAGCTGCGCTTATGCTCCCACTCCCCCACACACACACATACACATACACGCACACCCGGGACAGGGGAGGGTCCCCCTGTTATTTATGTCAGAGATACTTAGTGTAGTGCTGCAGGAAGACATTCATTTCAAAGCCACAGAGACACCACCAACACAAAATCACTACAGCTAAATGCTCTCTGTAAAGAACCCTAATAGGATTTCAGTCATTAATTTATTGAAGTCACACTGAAGTTTTCAGAATATGTTTTTAGGATGGGGATCATTTCTGTTACTGTGGTTTTAAGAGTTCTCATGTCAGCAGAGGGGAGCCCTTAGAGCCTTCTAGGCCTTCAGAGAAGCCCTAATGATTTCTGGAAACTAAAACATGTCTGTCATTTTTATTCAATAGAGTCATGCTTGTATTTAAGCTCTGTAAGTATTACAGTAGTGCTGCCGGATTTTTTGTGAAGTTCTGGATGGAAACAAAAAAGGCCCATGGAAAATTGGCTAATCAGTGAGCTCTCCTATTGGTTAAGACTTCAGGAGCTGACGAAAAGCCATAACGCTAACATTGTCAGCTGTCAGCATAATTATGACGTGACAACTGTGTCAACCAATCACGTTTTGAAATCGAAGGCAGAATGGACAGAATGGACGCATCAGAATGTGTTTGTGTGAATCGCTGTTAGCTTAGAGCTAACAAACTGCTAGACTCCTATGGGGATGCTAGCAGAAGTTAGCATTATCGTTGAGGTGCTTTTTTCACATTTATGGCCCAAATTGAAGGCCTATCTCTAATAGTCACGGTTCACCACTACACATCAGTCTGTGCAGACTGAAAGACTCTGAAGTTCAGATCTAGACAGGATCCACAGTGTTTGCAATATGGGTCATCTATATCACGCTAATCCCGGGAGGTGTAGTTGTTGTATTCATTGTGCTCTATTTCTTTTGCTTTTTCTAAATATTTACGTACTGATATTGGCACCGTCCCAAAATTCCCATATCGGCGTATCCCTAAACTATACCGTATGAGAAACTGCATCACAATTTGCTAAAATATGATATGTTGTATTGTTACATCCTCTCTGAATTTCACTCTCTGAAATCTGAAAAGGCCAGTTTTTTTTCTTTTTTAATACCAAATGTAACATGCGTGAAGAACTGCCGCAGCGGTTCACACGGCTGTGGCCCCTGGTAATGGCCAAGGACAAGGCCAAGTTCTCAGACAGTGATGGAGGATTTTGGGTCAGTGGATCAGTTCCCAAACTGCACCCTGCTACAACTTCCTCTGGGGTGTTTCACACAGCAGGATTTCTCAGTAAGCTGGATAACTGTGAGTGTTGTCAGACAGCAGCATCCCTCAGCTCTCTTCTTTGGACAGGCTTGACTTTTAGGTTCAAAACTGAGAAAGTCCTGCTTTGTTAAACACCACCTACATTGCTAATTTAAACTGTCCCTAACGTGATTGGATGAACTGCTGAGCGAAGCAGATGGCGTATGAGGACAGTTGCAAGTACATCATGTTTACAGATGTTATCGAATAGTGTGAATTAAGGTGGGTTAAGTATGTCACTGTGGGAGGTTCTGAAAGAATGTATAGCATTGCATGCCTAGATATTTGTTTGTGTTCGTTTATATAGTGTGTGTAGAGCTTTTGTGTACATGTTATAAGTGTTTATTAACACTATGCATTCATGTGTGTGTGCAGTGCTCCGTTTCATGCGGTCAGGGCAAAGCCACTCGGCAGGTGCTGTGCGTGAACTTCAGTGACCAGGACCAGGTGGTGGACATGAGCGAGTGCGACCCCGATGATCGTCCCGCGACGGAGCAGGAGTGCAACATGGCCCAGTGTCCGTCCGTTCCCAGCTCGGAACCCCGTAGAAGAGTCTCGCCCATTGGCCGAGCAGACCGAAACAGAGGGCACCCGCACCAGTGGAGGACTGGACCATGGGGAGCGGTCAGTATTAAGTCAGATTTTCAGTACATGCACAGAGTTGGAAAGATTAATGAGACTCAAGGTCTCAATAGTGGCAGGAGTGTCCAATTCTAGCCTGAGAAAGACAGAAGACATACGTTAAGCTCAAAATGAGAGTTTGTCTAATTTTATCTATTCTTTTGTTCAGTTTTATAGATAAGAGTGTGTCATACAGTGTGGTAACTACATAAACAAGTCTATTTGAGATTGCTTAACAACTCACGGGAAGTGCTAACTGGAGTTGTATAAGCTTCAGTTACTTATCTACATTAGCCTTATATATCCCGTAAAATTAAAGAGGCAAAATTTAGACTCCAGACATGCCGTGGCTGATCAAATACATTTACAGTAGTGGTCACCAACTCTGGATGAACCTAGTTGCAACCACAATCTGCTGCACCTGCTCCAGCTAATTACCTGCTTCCTAGGTCCCTGACTGGCTGGAGTAAATGCTTTGGTGTGAATTAAGAGGTCCAGGCAGATTATTAGAACTTTGGGTCGAACTAAACTCTGCAGGATCTCCGTGAGGAGGGCTGGTGACCACTGATGTAGGGTAGAAAGAACCTTTTTATCCACAGTTTTTCTGAAAGCCCAGTGGGGGCTGCCATGATGCCTCACTACTTCTGTCTACCAGTTTTGGGTTTCTGGTCATGCTCAAATTTCCATAGTGCTAACCAGACAAAATAAATTGTCTCTCAATCGGACTACGTGATGAAAACATGAGATGTACGTGGAAGTATGTGCTTCAAACACAAGCAGATCCATAAACACTGTCCATGCCCTGCATGCTATGCATTCCATTCCATGCCAAAGAAGAAAGAAAGGAAGCAAGTGTGGCTTGCAGCTTTAAAATATCCCCCAAAGAGACCACATGTTGGCTCATCAAAATAGTATGTATTGCAAACAGAACATATCTGAGCTTAGCTGTAGCTTCCACAAGACAGCTGCTGCGAGGCTACAGGTCTTCCCCAGCCCTGCAACACACCAGCAACCCACGGTCTCGCCCACTCCACTTTCTCTCTTGGCTGAAGCTCCGACTCGGCTCTACCTCAGTATTCAAAAAAAGAAAGGTGCTGTGTTTGCTATACAGGTATTGCAAATTGTATGCCTCTGTGCTTTTATAGTTCTATAGTTGTTTACTGTCAAAATACAGTGACCACAACTTATTAAAATGTCGTTATTAAGCAACCACCTACTATTTTTATAGTATCTGTTGATTTTCATTACAAGAGGATAAAAAACAGCAGGGCACATCCATTATTTTACTAGTTCGGAATGGAAACACTGTAACCAGCAACCTAAAATTGGCCTCACCGGACTAATTTAAGTTCAGGATCTGTTATCAGATTAACTAGCACACTGTGTTGGCTCTCTCGCTGCGAAATGTTGTGACTCCCTGTGAAAACCTCTTCCACCTCTCCACAAAGATGGCCGTGCCAAAATAAAAGAGAGATTTGCTGTTGACTTGCTTGCTCACCTATGATGAACATTCAGTTCACTTCCAGTTTTGTAAGTCATACAAATATATTCCGTCGACATTATTGAAGAATAAAAAAGCGCAGTTGAGTTGACGAACCTCGAAAAGACCGAATTTGCCTTGTATGGCTGTTGTGAAAAAGAGTTCGCAACTCCGACAATCTGGTGTTACCGCTGTAGTAGAGACAGAGCCTGGCAGGACGCAGTGAGTTAAACTGCTGCCATTGTTGCTTCAATGCTAGTTCCTAAAGTCTTTTTTAACAGGTAGCACCTTAGCCATGCACTGTGGTGTTTTTAAGAGGCTGCATGCATCTAATAGTCTAATAGATCTAAAAGTAATTTCTAATAGTCTTTCCTTCATTTTTGGTATTTGCTGAAGTGTCGGGCTCACTACAGTAAAGTCACTGAACTCTGGGGTTGTATATCTTCATGCTTTGAGGGTTTTTGCTCTATGGAACCTCCAGATGGAGTGGGTAGTATCAAGTCTTTGAGAGCAGATCACTCATGAGGAGCACAGAGATACTTTAATTCAACATTGTATGCACACATTGTTTCGTAATTCTACATCTTTCCACTGTCAATGGACAGTAACAGGGCAGTGGCCGCATTACGAGAGAGACAGTGAGTCGTCAGCGTTTCCTCTTTTCAGATAAAGACCATTGTCTCCTTTATAGTCCTTGACATCTGGATTTATAAATACTTGATTCAAAGGTATTCTTAGTAGCCAAAAAAGCTTGTGCTCCCTCTGTGAGCTCATGATTTCCTCTGCTAAGGGGATGCTGCATGAGCTGGAATTAGAAAAGTTATTTTGGGTGATGTTTCTAGTGAGACTGATGTTTATATCTGGAGTCAAACGATGTGGGTAAACATATAGGTTATTTCATTGTGATCTCTTCCTTCGGATAATCGCTTCATATCCAGGTTATCTGATATAAGTAAATTTAAGAAGTCACCCAATTGGGTTACTTTAGGTCAAGTGTCAACATGAATTAATTACAAAATCAGACCAATGAATGAAGCAACTCACACCAGTGGAAGCAATATATTTATATCACTGTTGTTGGGGAAAAAAACCTTATATCTCCATTTTGCTCGTTTTTCAGTTTTTGACATAATTTGAAAATGCCTGTTGGTGATTACATTGTTTGTAAATTTCATGATGAATGGACTAAAAGAAACCACCCAAAAAGACTTGGAAAAAGGCTGGTTCCATTGACTTACATTAAAAGAAAGGTGGGTTTTTTTCTTCTCCTGTAAAGTTACTGTTTTGGAGATATGAGGTTTTCTTCCAGCAACGATATATTTGTTACATTAATAGCTAAGTAAGCTACGGATTTATTTTGCTGATTTACTAATAAAATTTAAATAAATGGCAAATAACTGAACAATAACAAGCTATTTTTATTAACTATTTACTTATATTTTATTCTAAAATGCAAAAACACACTAGAACTTCATTAACAAAGAACTTATATTTACTTCATTAAAACATCTGATGATATTTTGCAGCCGCACAGTTTAATATGCTGATGATTCCTCATTTTATATATATATATATGTATATATATCAACATTTTTTGACTGGATGTGTTGGAGGCTGCACGTGTCTCACGTTTCTGCGTTACCCTCTACAGTGCTCGAGCACGTGTGCCGGTGGATTCCAGCGCCGTGTGGTGGTTTGCCAGGATGAGAACGGCTATCCTGCTAACAACTGCGATGAGAGTATTCAGCCTATAGAGCAGCGCTCTTGTGAGTCCGGACCCTGTCCACAGTGGGTGTACGGCAGCTGGAGCGAGGTATGACACACACTAGCCTTAATTTCACAAGCGTTTGCCTGAGTCAAGCGAGTCAGCTGAGGGCAAGTCCGAGTCGAGTGGCGGATCACTCCAAAGCTAGTCAAAGTCCAAGCTGAGTTGTGAGTCATTTAGGGAGCAAGTCTGAATTAAGTTATGAGTCACTTAAGAAGAAGTTCAAGTTGTGTTGTGAGTCAGTCGGAGCAAATCCGACTGGAGTTGTGAATCAGTTAATCAGTTTGTCTGTGTCAAATTGTGAGTCAGTTAAGAGCAAGTTTGAGTTAAGTTCCAAGTCAGATTGAGACTAGTCTAAGTCGAGTTGCGAGTCAGTTAAGGGCAAGTCCTAGTCAAATTACAAGTCAGTCAAGAACTAGAACAGGCCAAATTGCAAGCCTGTTAAGGGGAAGTCTGAGATGAGTTGTGAGTCTGTCAAGAGCTGGTCTGAGTTGCAAGTCGCTTAAGGGGAAGTCAAAGTAAAGTTGCGAGTCAGTTAAGGGCAAGTCCGAGTCGAGTTGCAGTTCTTTCAAGAGCTAATTTGATTCAAGTTGAGAGTCAATCAAGAGCAAGAGCATCAGATTTGAGTTACACATCAGTTAAGAAGTCCAAGTTGAGTTGTAAGTCAGTCAACATGAAACGCAAGTGCAACTTATGTTGCTGACTCAAGTCAGCATCTCTTGTGTACATACAGTCTGGTGTATGGTTTGGTTTGAGGGCTTTTTCATCCTGTCAGAAGTAGATCTGACAGTTACATGAAGCTTTTCTGTACATAAATAGCTCCATACTTCTGTTTGCTATTTGAACGTACAAACACAGTAGCTAAGCCTCCAACTTGCTTCTCTCTCTCTCTCTCTCTCTCTCTCTCTCTCTCTCTCTCTCTCTCTCTGCAGTGTTCGAAGCCCTGCGGTGGGGGAATAAAGACGCGGCTGGTGGCCTGTCAGCGGCCCAACGGGGAGCGCTTTAACGACCTGAGCTGTGAAATTCTTGACAAACCGCCGGACCGAGAACAGTGCAACACGCAGTCCTGCTCGGCCAATCCGCACTGGAGCACGGACCCGTGGAGCTCGGTACGCCCGTAACCCTTCCCTCTTTTGTTCTCACCCCCCTCCTTTTTACCACCCTTAATCTTCAGCACACATGGAGCTCACGCTAAAACCGTAGCATGACAGAAGCCAAAAGAGCCGAATCAACTGATCTCTAAGTGTCTGATTTAGCTGCTTTAGCCTTTGGTGACTGCTCCATAAAAACATACCAAACCCTTGAAGACGTGCCGAGTAGTCAACTAAAGCTTTGAGCGGATGCTTCCGCAGAAGGATATTAATAATTCAGGACGAATTTAATCTTAGAAACTAAAATTTTAGATCTAAAAGTTTGTAGTTAGTTTATTTTTCTAATTTATTACATAAGAAATGCTGTTTTTTTTATGTGTACAGCACACTAGAGCATTAATCACTACATGTCTTCCCTAATTCATAAATGTATGTAGCACATTCGCAGTTGGTGTTTTATGGTTTTATGTTTTTTTTTTGTATATGAGGACTTTTCAAGGGGCTTTTCGGTGCCGGCCATCATGGTAAACGTCCCACAAGCTGACAGCACAAAAGCTAACATGTTTTATCCATAAACACAAGTATAACAAGACCATGATGAAAAGGCACCGAGGATTAGCATTGTATAGTTATTGTATTTACTGAAGATGTATACATTAGTTGCATTTCTGTATTGGATCTTTTCTTTGTTTTTCATTTTCTGAGTGTTTTTAAACTGAGGCAGAAGTGTCTGCAGCAGTATTTCACTTTGTCACCGCCCTCTCCGGTGTGGGTTTATTTTCCAAACCCACTGCATTTGATTATCTATGGCACATTTCACAAAACAGTGGTGCTTTATATGTATGAATATGCTGGTTATTTCTTTTGCATCTTCTGTATTAGCTTGTAACAGGTTTGGGTCGCCGTAATTCACGTGAACGATATGCTCTCTTGACTTTCAGCTCACAACCGTACCTCAGCCAGCCATTAACATATGAATTTTTTAATGGTGCTTTCTTGAAACAAGGGAGACTTGATCTAAGGATACATATATATGTATAGCGCTATAGGTTGTTTTTTTATGTGTATATTTAAGATTACTTGAGGAACGTATAGATTTAAGGCTTTACAATAATCATTTTAATAGTTTTACGGTATTTTTTTATTATATTTTTTTAAACAGCCGTTCAGTTCCGTGATCTATTTTCAGTCACTGTTAGTGGAAATTGATCTGTACGCTATCAAAATTTTGTTTCTAGCCAAAGTTCGTTTATCAAAGAAAAGCTACAGGGAGGCCGATTAGTTTAAAGTCCCAAGAACTCCTTCTCTTGGCCAGTCATCAGCGTCTACCTCATTCTCAGTTAACCGTCCCCCCTTCACTCCATCCCCTTTCTCTAGCCTCCCCTCATCTGGATGGCCTTTTGTTAGTACCTTCTAAGTTTAATATTCACATCATATCGTTATCTGCTTAGCATTTGGGTCCAATCTCAGGTTTCATTTGAAACTTTGAACATGGCTAACGAATGAAAGCATCAGCATAGTTTCTGCGTAAGTTGGCTTGTTGGCTCCCTTTAATAATGTTCGCATCATCCTCGTCGTATTATTAGCTGCTTCTTTAGCATTTGGGACCAGTCTCTCAGGTGCAGATTAAAGGAATTCTTCGTTGACAGTGCCAGCAGTGGGTGAATGCTAGCGGGGATGAGCAGGCATGTTCACATCGGTGTCGTTTTTGCGTAGTTGTTTTAATCATATTCATTTACACCAACGCTACAAAAAATGAAAGCTTGGCAAGTGAAACATCTTAACAGGACAGCATTTATATACAATATACAGCTTATATACAATACTGCATAAATTCATGCTCTTTCACTACAGTACCCAGCATGCATTTCTTAAATCTAAAAGCAAATATGTCGTACATTTGGGAATCCTCACAAAGATAAAGACATTTTGACTAAAGGCCAATCAGATGGCTTCCTTGCAGTAACATTACCCACCTGGCTTCCTTCTGCATTGGCCAACAGAAAACAAACAAACAAACAACATGTAAAACAACCAAGAATCGGCCCCAAAATGTTTGTAGTTGTTCAAAAGTTCCTCCAACTTTCAAGATACATCATGAGGAGGGGGGTTTCTAGTCTTTAAACCTGGCAACAGATATAGAGGCTTAAGTATGTTTAATATATATATGTAGTATAAGGAAACTAAATACTAAATCAGATTATTTAGTTACACATTTTTAATTAGTTTTTAAGTCATTTTATCTAGTGAACATATGTGTCTTATCCTACTGGAGCTAATTTTGCTCATTTCTTGAAACAAGAAAAATGATCTGCCAATTCACTAAAACACTTTCACTGTATAAAATTACTTACCACAAAAACAAGAGTTAGAAACAGGCTGAATGATCTCATAATATTCTAGCAAAGAAGGGCCTGAGTTTGATTCCCCAGTCGGGTAACCACGATACTTTTTCTGTGGGGGTGTGTTCTCCCTGTGTCTGTCTGCGTGGGTTTCCTCCCACAGTCTAAAGACATGCAGTCAGGCCAATTGGAGCTACTACATTGCCCCTAATGTGTGAATGTATATGTCTGTCTGTCTGCCCTGTGAGGGACTGGCATCCTGTCCAGGGTATTTCTTGCCTTCCGTTCAAGAGGATAAGTGGCTTAGAAAACACGTGCGTGAAATTGAAGTATAATATAATATAATATAATATAATATAATACGCACACACACACACACACACACGTTCTAAGCCGCTTCTCCCTCAGGGTCCCAGGGGGGTGCTGGAGCCTATCCCAGCAGTCATCGGGAGGAAGGCAGGATACACCCTGGACAGGTCTAATCTAATCTAATATAATATAATAACATAACATAATATAGATGCTGTCCAAAGAACATCTTTTTTTGGATTTTCATTTTTCTCCATCATTTAAACTTTTCTCTGAAAATGTCATGATCAGTGGTCCAATAGAAATTCTCCAAAATACATTAGAAGTCCTGAACGTTTTTGCTTTTTCCTGAGAAGTTGCCATTGGTTCTTTTTCTTTGGACAGCATTGATATATTGACTCGATTTGAGATGCTTTCACTTGCCAAGATATTGTTTTGTGGTGTAGATATAAAAGCTTAAACGCAGCTTCTCAGCTTAAGATCTCAGACTGTGCACAAGTTCTAAAACCTATTCCTGAAAGCTATTTGGGTAGAAGTTCTACACAAAAATCCCAGAATTAATCAATATTCTTGCCATTTCTCCTGATTAGAACTACAACATGCTGATATTGAGTAGTCACCTCGAGTCGTGTGCAAAAGTCTGGGCGCTTCAACTTTCTTGTTTTGTTACAACAGTAGCAAACATGCTAGACTGCCAGTATGGAATAACGTTACTGTGGAACATAAAATGAGGCCCGAGCAAAAGCTATGGCACATTTTAAGTGATATATGTGATTCATTCACCAAATAAATCGAAGTTGTACACTAAAATTTGCAGGTAAATTGCTCCCTGTAGAGGACATTTTAACTTATTTTCACTTAGAAAAATGTCAAAACGTCGTTTGATTGGGGGTGCTCAAACTTTTGCATACAACTGTATGTGTGATCAGTTGTAGTTTCCAAATTTGAAGAGTACCAGGAGTTCCAGAGCCAGATGCATCCAATTCATGTGGTTTCTGTTTTTCATGTGGTCGTTGTCTAAAGGTTATTTCATGTAATTGGAGCTCATGAAGCATTAGTGGACGCCACTCACAGAGGCTCTAAGGTACTTCATGTGGACAGTGTTTATCACTGTCCACCAAGTAGTAAAGACTCAGAGAACGGTGAGATTGGAACCTGATGGCAGTATTAGACAAGGTCAAGTGTCAAATGACATGGGCATCTGTATATTTATGTAAGTATCTGTATTTATTTCTGCTGCTCAGTGTATTGAGTTTAATGTCCATATTTAATTTTGTTTTTTGGTTGTTTTTTTTTATTATGGCAATGTTATTTGTTGGCAAAGGAAATTACACAAAGTAAAGCAGAGGTGTAAATTACATTTGTCTTTTTTTTTTGTGAAAATATTTTTTCAAGCAATGTATGCATAGGTATTAACGAAAGACTGATGTAGCTTATAGCTTGTCCCAGAGTGTTACGTTTTTTGTAACGACAATATTGTATATTAAAAGTACAAGTAAAGACGAAAACTGTGTGTCCATGCATGAAACAGACTAAAAGTAAAAACCTTTCTTTTACTGTGGACACTCCGTCCATGTTAAAGGCCCTTAAAAGGTTATTTTTTGTATTTATTTTACACTATTAAAAAAAAAAAACGCCAGCTGCCTTTTATATTGTGAAACTATTTCATGAAGAACGGCTCAAAAAGTCTCATTACATTGACGGAAAATTAGCTTTGAGATGTTGAAGTGGTTCAGAGTGGTTTAATGTGAAGTGGTTCATTGTAGAGAAACTTAGCGACTGATTTCTTTACAGTGGTGGTGATAGGATCCAGGGGTCGAGATGCCTAAAACCTAAATATAGACATTTTATTTAACATTCAAAATGACCAATGAACTTAAGCATGTTCTGTTTTCTTTGGAGATTGTTTGCCCTACAACCGCCACCAAGACTGGATTTTAATGAATAAGTTTTAGGCCAAAATTTTAGGCTAAAAAGAAACCAAGCATTGGATGTAGTAACCTTCTTTGAGGGAGCTTTTAGATACATTAAATGCTTCAGACGTTTGGTTCCTATCACCACCACTGTGAAAAATTCTAAATTTGTAAGGTGTTCTAAAGTTACGTTTTAGGCCAAAAGCTTATTTTAAAACTATTGTAAGGCCTTAAACAACACTGATAAAAAGAAACCAAGCATTGGATGTAATAACTTTCAGTGAGGGAGCTTTTAGAGGCGTTGAATGCTTCAGACGTCTGGTTCCTATCACCACCACTGTGATCACTTCTGACTGTTTTCTAGAACAGCGCATTTCACATCAAACCACTTGGAATGACTGTATACGTTTTAAATGAGTGAATTCCCCTTATTTTCTCCTAAAGCTACCATTTTGAAGATTCAAGGTTTTGTTCCAACGTCAACAGTATGCTAACATGCTAGTCTGACTATAACGCAAGGCTACTGGTGTGGAGGTTCACTCTTTGCAGTGCTGAATGAATGTTCACCATGTCCAAAATCGCTCATTTGAAACAGAGTTAAAGTTAGCCGAAGCCTTTATTGACCCCAACTTCGGTCAGTTCCAGTACGGAGAACATGTTCGTCAACCTCCCGAGCGAGTGCAGCTTCAGCTTAGCGGCGGCCGCTAATGTGGAGTGATGGCGGTGTGGCGCTGACAATCACTCCAGTGAGCACTGTCACAGAACAATGGTGGAGAGCGCAGGAGGGCACGCGGGGTCGGAGGTGGCCTTTGATCTGTAGGGGGGCCCCGTCCCGCGCTTCCTCATATGCATAATCGGGGTGGACGCACTTCTCAGAAAACGCTCGCCCACTTTATGGGAAAACGATCGTCCCATCCACGGTGGCCCCTTCGCTCTTGATGTCTCAGTTATATTGATGCAGGGGATTGTCGGCCTTTGCGTTGGAATGTGGCCTGGACAAAAAGCCGCGCTCGCTGGACTGCTTATGAGCCGAATGGCTTAGCTTAGCTCTTTTGTTTAGCTAGAGATAAATAAACTTGGGAATGTTACAGCGATGCGTTCTAATATCATATAAACGTCGTTGTTCGACCTCGTTTTTCTTGATCTATATTGTTTTTATTATACACCAGTGTTCAATGTTGTACATACAGCTTGAAAACAACCTCATCCTTAATCACTTGCCCAGAAAGGCAATGCAGATGCCCAAACAGTGTCTCAGGCCATCTGTCGCGCACTAGTGCAGGGCTCTATTTCCGATGTTCTGGGGTGGTTTATAGACGAGTAAGCCTTAAAGACTTTGACCTAGCACTGGAACAGTGCTCAGGGCAGTAGTAGGTCGTTTGTGTGGGGTAAAATAGCCGGGGAGTTCATTTATAGGGTTCATAAAAGCTAAATAATGATCTGACATTTGAAAAGCCACAGGGTGCTGGTGGCCTGCCTCACTAAACACCAGCAGCCCTTAAACATTACACAGGAGTATATGTCTTTGTGTATAATGGGCCTCAGTTATCTCAAATATGTAAATGGAGCATTGCTGTGTGTCATGAATATGCGCTGTAAAGCTCAGCTGGGTCTATGGAAAACAATTAGCCTGACTTATTAGTCGTTAATAGCTTATATCCGTCTCAGTCAGACTCGTTCATTATCTATGCAAAAGCATAGTTTGAATAGACTTGAAAATAGTGTGAATACTTGTGTAGGGGAGGAGTTTCAGTATTCAGTTCATCGATGCAGGGCATGTCCTAAATGGAAAAAAAGTTTGAGAACAGATTTCCGGCCCTTGGAGCTTCGTTTATAGCATCCTAAAGAAGTTCTTCACTGAAAAATCTGATGTACACATTATGCCCCTTATCCCAAACATAGTTGACCAGACAAACTGTTGGCTCAAATGGATGTTTGCTACATTTTGTCACTGTCCAAAAAATCAAGTATCTCCAAAATGATAACTTTACAGAAGAAAAGAAAAATGTTTTTTTAATTTCAATGTAAGTCAGTGCAGTTAGATTTTTTTCCAAGTCATTTCTGACCATTTCTGTTGGTCCATTCATCATGAGATTTTGACAGGCCAGCTGGCCAGCTGCTGTGTTTAAGTAATGTGTCGAAAAATTGAAACAAGAAATGGAGATACATCACAGTACTTTTCTTATTACTGGTTGTTTGGCTTTCAAATAGCTGCTTACAATTGGCATAAACATGCCGTAAACCTGTCATGGACGATGTCATATGCTGTCATGAGCGGTCACAACAGATTTTGTTTAGTAAAATAAGTGACATGTTACCTTTAGTAGTAAATGTCATGACAGATGTCATAGCGTTTGGTGACCTAACATCTCACATGCTCATTTTTGCTGTGTACTGTAGTTAATAGTAATGACTGTTATATTACTGGGCATAATCTACCATAACAACTCTTGACAGCATGTGACATCTGCCATGGCATGTTAATGGCATGGTTATGCCAGTGTTATGTAGCAGGGTTCAAGCAAAGTGATACTGACTAGTATGTGACATAAGCTGTCATAACACCAAACATTATGTCATCTATTATGATGATTGCATGTAATAGTAACCTGATACCATCAGAAGAATGAAACTCATGACCTCTGCCATGACATGTTTATGGCTTGGTTATGTCAGTATAATACCTGGACTCCTTTGCCTTGTAGCTGCAGTGAGCTATAGAGGCAAATGTTTTCCTATTTCAGTAAACAGACCGAGTTGTTATGGTACATTTTTAATGTTTTGTTAAATTGACTAGACCATATGTGCTGACCAATTAAAGCTCATTGATTCACAAGAAATGACTGGGTCACTAGTGAAGGCGTGATTTTCAAAAAACACCTAAACACACAAAAACACCTAGAATAGCATGCATGACATAATAAGACTCATAGACGGGGTTGTAGATAGATTTATTAGTCATTTGACCACAAAGAATGGTACAAGTGCTTTTTTTGAAGGGTTTTTATTCATTTTTAATAACAGCCATTTCAGTTTTGTGGCTAATATGTAAGATTCCTTGGCTATTTTTATTTTTTATTCTTTTCTATGTGTCTATATGTTTATTTCTTTAATGTATTTATTACTTTGGACGTTTCATTGTAAGATACTCAGAAAATGTGTCTGATATTAAAAGCCTTTTTTGCACTTGTTTCAAAACTGAACTGCATCAAAGTGAGTATTAAATGAATGCAGAACTGACACGACTCAGATACCTGCGAACGTTCCTTTCTGCATGTCCTGCCGTCGGCCTCGCTCTGATCCAGGGCCCCACTTTTGGCTTCTATACAGAGGTCAAAGTTCAGCTGGTTCCAGCTCTCCGTGCGCGGCCTGCTGTGCAGCGCACTCGTTCAACCCCAGACCTGTCGCATCGTATCCATCCTCGCATCACACAGCCCTTTGATTAGCCGTTTGCTCCGGAGGCCCTGAGCCCTCCCCCGCCCTCCACCACGGCACGCAGAAGCCCTGCACGGGGGGGGGGGGGGGGGGTTTAGGCCCTTTCGCGCTCACTGAACTCAACCAGGAGCCAGAAAGGCCTTGATGCTTTTTTTGGCTTAAATTGGATGATCTCTGAACCCCATGATTGCTTTTGGCCATCTTCCATTTTCCATTTAAAGGCATTGGAAGTTGAAAGATAAGCTCAAGTTGTGTGGCTGTAAGGTGCAGCAGAATGTATGAAGTAGAGTTTCTTTATTGACCTGCTTAAGCTCCACCCACTGAATGCGGCTTTTTTGTAGGTGCTATTTCGAGACCGGTCTAGAATGTTGAGGAATCCCATTCAAGCTGAAGAAAAGTTTTCATGCAATTGTCAAAATGTGCACATTTTCTTTAGACATATTTATTTGAAAGGATTTTTGCTTTGTATGCATGTTAGGAATAAAGGGCTGATTGATGGGCCAAGAAGAAAGTCCACTGGATTTATCTGTTTATATAGACATATCACTTATATATACACACACACACACACACACAATTTCTAAGCCACTTCTCCCTCAGGGTCGCGAGATATATATATCCATCCATCCGTCCATCCATTTTCCAAGCTGCTTCTCCATCAGGGGGGTTGTGGGGGTGCTGGAGCCTATCCCAGCAGTCATTGGGCGGATATATATATATATATATATATAGCTGCTGTTGGTTTTTTCTCTGTCCTGTAAAGTTACGATTCCAGAGAAACGAGGTTTTGATCTGTCAGCAGTGACATTTATATACTTGATGGATCTGTTATTGTATATGGCCAGTACAGGGAGCTAAATGTTGTTTCAAAGCCCTGCTGACATGTTGGCATTAAAAATCTTTGACTTTAAAATATTGTTCCGTGCCTCGTAGAGGATTTGATGTAAACCGAGATGGTGCGTGACCGAAGGCGGTATGCAGCCATGTGAATGTTGTCATGATGATAGCATTAAACATAACAGTGCGCTCATGTGTGACGAAATGGTGTCAGTCACTTTTTTATTCTCAAAATGTTTTGAAACCATGCTAGCCGCTCAAATGGTGTCAAGGATATGCCTGTAGTATAAGCATGTGAGCATTCCGTTTCGCATAAAATAACAACATCTAGTTTATTCTATCTGCAGCGGAAAAATTGGGAAAATTGAGCTCTAAATGGAATGTTCCACCAGTCATGGAATACCTGCTGCCATTTCCAGTGGCAATGATAAAATTATTCATCGTTACTTCATGACTGCCGTCCATCTACGGTGGTAATCTAAATACAGCATTAGAGTAACTTCTGCCATGCTATAGTCATTTGTTGTGCTATTTGTTTACAATGTTAACTTGCTAGAAATGCTAAAATAGCTGAAGCTGGTGAACTTTCACATGCATACGAAGCAAATATCAGTTGAAATTACTCTGCATACAGTTCCTCTTCAGCTTACATAGGAATGTTCTGTCAAGCTGATTAAATCTCGCAACAGTAGCTACGAAGGATCACGTTCGTGGGCGGAGTTTGGAGAGTTCAGTTAAGGAAGGGTTCTGTCAGCGATTACCTGTTACCGCTTTAAGTATAATCATTTTCTATAAAGCCGAAACACAAAGAATAAGTAATAAATCAATTAGAAAACGCTGATTTGTGCTGGCCGAGTTCACGTCTGTCTCACGTGTGACCCACATTTCCCCTGCCAGTAACTGCCCAGTGTACCGCAGCAGTAATCTGACAGAGGGTACAGGGCGAGCGTGACTAATTGCTTCTCTGTGTGAATTTTCCTTTCGCTCTTGTTCTTCCACGTAGTGCTCCGCCTCCTGCGGGAGAGGGTACAAGTACCGTAACGTGACCTGCGTCGGCCGCTCCGGGGAGCCGGTCCCGGAGGAGAACTGCCGGCACCTGTCCCGCCACCAAAAGCAGAGGCGATGCAGAGGTGGGCGCTGTCCCAAGTGGAAGACGAGTGCCTGGGGAGAGGTAAATGTCAAGTGTGCAGACACACATACTATATACACTCATATTAAATCTGATAGACTGTGGTCTCATTAAAGGAGCATTCTGGCCAAAATGAAGAATGTAACCACCTCTACATCTATTGTAAACATGCTTACTTACATCCCACAGTGGCGCTACAGTAGACTCTAGAGCTAGATTTTCCCATTTAATGACAAACAAAACCCCATCTGATGACTCATATAGGTGGAAGGAGCTTTCGAAAAACCACCAGCACTTTAAGTTCGACACTGAAGGACAGTCTGTTTGTATTTATTAACCTGTACATTGGTGGCTGTGCTGGCAGTCAGGGTTTCTTGTCACTCCCAATGGTTGTGTGATGTATTTGCATACTGCATGCTGGGAATTGTAGTGTGAGAATGTTGATAGATTGAAACAACAGGATACAAAATTGGGAATTCTGTCGAATCTGTGAGGCTGAGCGATGCAACGGTGAGCTATAGGATAATACATAACATGATTTATAATATAAAATGATTTTAAAATTCAGTAATGCCGCATACTTGACATCCATCACGAACAGAAATAAAAAACAGTCATATTTCTTTCACTCGCGATAAAATGAATAAACTATTAACACAGGATTTCATCACAAAGATTATTTGCAGACACTGGATAACGCCAACAGTGATAGACGTATGCAGTACGGTGTCCTCCATATGTCCTCCTAGACTGGATACACATCTGAGCCACGTTCAGACGTCCTCCTAGACTGGATTCACATCTAAGACATTTTCATATATCTTCCTAGATTGGATTCACATCTGATTCACTTTCATGTCTTCCTAGATTGGATTCACATCTGATTCACTTTCATGTCTTCCTAGATTAGATTCACATCTGATTCACTTTCATATGTCTTGCTAGATTGGATTTACATCTGATTCACTTTCATATGTCTTGCTAGATTGGATTCACATCTGATTCACTTTCATATGTCTTGCTAGATTGGATTCACATCTGATTCACTTTCATATGTCTTGCTAGATTGGATTCACATCTGATTCACTTTCATGTCTTCCTAGATTAGATTTACATCTGATTCACTTTCATATGTCTTGCTAGATTGGATTTACATCTGATTCACTTTCATATGTCTTGCTAGATTGGATTCACATCTGATTCACTTTCATATGTCTTGCTAGATTGGATTCACATCTGATTCACTTTCATATGTCTTGCTAGATTGGATTCACATCTGATTCACTTTCATGTCTTCCTAGATTGGATTTACATCTGATTCACTTTCATATGTCTTCCTAGATTGGATTCACATCTGATTCACTTTCATATATGTTCCTAGATTGGATTCACATCTGATTCACTTTCATATGTCTTGCTAGATTGGATTCACATCTGATTCACTTTCATATGTCTTCCTAGATTGGATTCAGATCTGATTCTCTTTCATATGTCTTCCTAGATTGGATTCACATCTGATTCACGTTCATATGTCGTCCTAGATTGGATTCACATCTAAGTCACTTTCACATGTCCCCCAAGAATGAATTCAGTCTGAATCACTTTCAAATGTGCTCATTGATTGAATACAATATAGGAACATGTTTATCAACATGTTTGAAAATGACTTGGATATGATTCGGAAAGATCAGACTCTGTGTTCACAGGGCCAGGAAAACAGTTCTGTTTCAAATTTAGGCCCCGTTCACACTTGGTATTACCATCTGTCACAAATGATTTGATCATATGTGGCCAGCGAGACATATAGCTGTTAGGACCTGGCATTTCCATGGATGTCGAATGCATCTCCAGTGATCACATGTAATCCAATTTTGTGACAGGAATAATGGTATCATTCACATTTACTACATTAATCTTTCTGCATGAGTGGAAACTGTTTTCATAGTCTGTATTCGAAATGTATCGGGACACTTTAGCATTCACATTACAAGTTATGTGGTCATATGCGTCCCTGACGTCCTCTGAAGGTGGTTTGAATGATCGTATCTCAAACCTTTCATGTCTACTTACCACTGTCCACTTATGATTGAATCTCCCAAGACGAAGGATAATGCTAGGTGTGAAAAGGGTTCAAAACTCCAACCCTGTATTGTCAACGTAGACGTAGACACACCAGCAAGACATCAGCTATAGCTTTCAGTATAGTGACATATAGCCCCTAGATGTATTTGAGCATATGGGAGTGAGGTCAGTGTAGAAAGTCATACATTTCTGAAATTTAAAGGTCCCTAGATGACTAGAAAGCTTGATAAACAATTCTTCTCATTGCAGAAGAGTGACTTATTTGTGTACTTGATGTAACATGTGAATGTGGTTTATCTCTGGTGTCTTCCCCAGTGGATGGCAGGTGTCTTCATGTGTGTTTGCATACTGCTCTACTGTCTATGCCTTTTTTTAAGATGAACTCCATCCTCTTCCTTCCCCTCGGTCTGTCACAATGGGGAACATCTGTAGGATGCTAAGAGAGAAAGGCAGAAAGTATTCAGAGTATCACTCAATATGCACCTTAACATCTGGAAAGCCCCCTCTGCCTCAGTACTGGGAACTCTCACACATCTGTTTCCCATACCTTAGAGGTATGTGTGCCTGTGTGTCTGCATGGTAAGCATCCCAGACAAGCTCTTCATACCTCAGGTCACATTATTATTGGGAGTAAGGCAGAGCAGATGTGCTTCAAAAGCCTCTTAATGTAAGATGATGAATGGGTCTCAATGTGCTTATGACACTGAAGCAACTTTATAAAGCTGTGCATCAATCACTCAGCAGGTGACACATCAGGTGATCTAGCCATGCTCTGTCTACAAATGTGTTCTTCCATAAGTACATAAGTGGGACAAGCTTTATAGAGTCAACCTAATAAGACACTGTAGCACACATTTCCAGTTCCCTTCCAGCACAATTTCTAAAATATCTTTAGCTTGTTTGTTTCTAGCTTTATCTGACTTATTGAATGAATATCACATTTTAAATAATACAATATTAAATAACAACATCTATTGGTAATAATTATTTCACGTCTTGTTTTGAAAGTTACTGCAAGCATGCATTTGTGAGCTCCTGCTGGTGTGGGTCCATCGTTGTTTCTTCCTTTTGGACGATGCAGTGAAAGCAAAAGCTACTTGCATGATGATAGCTCCCCCTTTTGGAGAAGCTTCAGACTGCTAAACATGAGCCAAGGAGTTCCAAAACCAATGTTTTCAATCATTGTAGTGGAAATGATCAGGAATTCAGCTGTACTACAAAGTATTACACATCATTTTACAACTTATCTGAGCATTCAGACACTAAAGCTGTATGAATATGTCACACTGTTGGAAACCCATGGTGGGTAATTTGCTCTACTGTAGCCTACGAGTTTATTAATAATTAATATTATTTAGCAAGCAGTCCTGTTTCCCAACACAGTGATTGTTGCCTTTGAAACATCATCATTGAGTTACTTGTTAGTCGTCACTGATGTCCAGTTACATCTCATTATCACTCAGGCCTGTTATTAGTTAATACATCTTGTTTGAGGAAGGTTACACTATTAGAATACATTGATGGTACTGTTGTTGTTGCGTAATGAAGAATTTTATGAGCACATCTACCTGATAGGCTTAGCAGGATGTTTTCTGGCTTCTAAGTTATTGGCCTAGGCTGCACCTCTAGCTACTGTAGCATGGCTAAATCACTGTATCGCGATTATGGCAAATATGTAACTATGTTGCCTTAGACTGTATAAATAAGGCTTTGTCTTAAACAAAGCTACATACAGCACTGTACTGCATTTACGTATCCATAACTTTGTGCACAAAATAAATAATGCTCTATATTTTTTGATTATACTAAGCACCAGACTAGATTTTTCGCTATGTTGAATGGAGCGTTTGTCAAAATTTTGTGATGTGTCCATCTTTGCAATACTACCTATGAAAGACAGCCATTGCACCTGGACAAATATGTCAGTTAAGATTTTTATAAACCTTATTTTTGTGAGCGTATTATAATATTAATAAAAGGTTAAGTATATTCAGACTAAGGACATTTGAGAGTAAAATCCAGTGCAGTACACATGAAGTCCAATACATTTCCATCTCTCTCTCTCTCTCTCTCTCTCTCTCTTGCTGACATGCGAGATCTCTCCAGATTGTGCCCAGATTCTACCAATTAAATCACTGTAGAACAGCCTATAATGATCAACAGCTTCACCATCCTGCACCTTTCCCTCATAAAACCTCACCTATAAAACTGCACACTCATTAAGTAAAGCCACACTTTAACACACAGCCAAAATGAAGAGTTTGCATTCTACACTGGTTTAAATGAATATCTCTAAGATATTTACCTAAATATTATGCAAAGGAGTATCACTGCCTAAAGCTAGTATCTGCTCTATTACTTGTCATGTTATGTAACTTTCTGTAGCACTGAATTGCTGAATCCCTCAGCCTCATTTACAATTTTGTATTGTTCTCTCACTACAATACCCAGCATGCATTTACATCAAATGTCCTACATCCACTGAGAATCTTCCCCAGTAATACATGCAGGCAAATGCATTAAAGCAATAAATACAGATGGGATATTAAGCCTCCTATGATCCACTCCAAAGAGCTTGTGTTTTTTTATGAATCATGAGAAGGAGGTTTTCCCTTCTTTCAACTGGAGAATCTCACTGTCAGGCTGCTCTGATGCCAGTTTAGTGGATATGTTTGAAACAGATGTAGCAGTGGATAATTTGTCATTTTGGCTGGAGTGCCCCTTTAACTATAGCACGTACAGCATTTTATATTGGAAAATATAACAAATCTGACAGCAGTCCTGAACTGACCTCATTCTTTTTTTTTAAATTGGGACTGATATTAACATTTCTTAGCCTTATCTTCACCTTTTTCAATGGATTTATTTATATATTTATTTATTTATTTGGAAGGTAGCTATCATGCTGTTGCTACTGGAAATGCATTTCATTCTATTCAGATACAGCAAATCCAAAAGACTAAGCCTGGACTCATTCATTCATGCCTTCACACATTTATCCATCCAGTGATCTTCCCATCCATGCACTCATTCATTTATGCATTCATTTTGTATTCTCAAGCTCAAATCACGTTTTCTTCGTATTCTAGGTGAAAATAAGTAATGCATCCTCTACAGGAAACAAACTAACATTTTTTTTTGGTTTTTGCAAATTTTAATGCATGATGTCTATTTGCTGATTTTAACACATTGGAAAAAAAATACAACATAAAATGTGCCACAACTTTTGCATGTTTGCATTTTATGTTAAAATTTTTTTTCCCAATGTGTAAAATTTGGGAAATAATCAGTAATTGTGCATTAGAATGTGCAAAAGTGTGCTCTTTGTAAAGAATGTGTACACTGCACAAAAAAAATCACTGTAAAATTACAGAAAAGTACTGGTTAATAGTTGCATTGCTTTCATGATAATTTAGGGAACCAAGTTAACAGTAGGTAAGAATAAAATAGCAACCAAATGCTGAGACTTCACAAGACTAGTGTTGTGTCGCTGCATTCTGCTCTACATTTACAGCAATAAGCTGTAATTAAAATACAGTAATCTTCTATATGTTTAAATAGCAACTGTAAGTCCACTTTTGATTTTCTCAGACCTATAAATGTCTTTTTTAATAACATTTATTATTAAGATTATTCAAATAACTTAAAAACAATATCAGTGAACATATATATATATATATATATATATATATATATATATATATATATATATATATATATATATATATATATATATTTATATATGCAAAAAAAAACATTATAAGAAATTATTTGTGTTTACACTTTTTAAACTCTCTATATCTGATACTGTGCAGACCAGCTCAATGTCAACCTCACAGTGATTTGTTCTGTTATTACAGAAAATATCTTACAATATTGAGAGTTGATTTCATAACAAAATGTTAAAGACTGTAAAAATTAGTGTTAAACATTGTAAAATATTTTCACTCACCACTTATTTTCACTTGTGTAAATTGACCAGGGTCACTCAGACCTTTTTGCGTATGACTGTACAGACTTAGACAGAATATACTTTGTCTGACTGCACCACAAGCAGAGCTGGTAGATCCTACTTTCTTCTCCAGTCCAGACTGGAGAGCCTCCAGACTAATTCCATGAAGGGTCATATTCCATCTGTGTGTGAACAATAACATGAAGTGTAGCTGACAGCGAGAACTCTTTCACCCCACACTCGTGCTCTGGCATGACCCCAGCTGCAGTCTGGTACCTATTACCGCAGAGGACTGAATGCACTTTCCTCCTCTGAGCCCCAGAGGTGTGCAGAGGAGCTTAAACCCATACTCAAACAAAAGTAGGGTTACTTCGATTAAAAAGCGACTCGATCAGAAGTTAAAGTAAAGTAAACTCTGCTTGAGCCGAAGTGCAAGAGTAGTAGGACGTCTTAGAACATCCAACAAACTCATAATTAAAAGTGAAAGACAAACATTTCTCCATAGTTCAGATGCTACAGTGTAAACAAAGTCATTCAGAGTGGTTTGATGTGAAGTGCTTCATTCCAAATAACAAACAATAGTTCACAGTGTTGATGGGAACCAGACGTCTGAAGAGTTTAATGTCTCTAAAGCTCCTTAAAAGAAAATTATTGCATGAAATGCTTATTAATACAATGACAGAGTTTTATAAAAGGTGTTGGCCTTAAAACGCATATGTATATATCTTAAACCACTCTGAATGACTTTGTTTGCATCTCAATGACTGAATTATACAGAATTTTTAAGAAATAAGTTAAAATCCATTAAAATTTTGCTAGGGATGCACCGATATGGGAATTCTACAGCACTTAATTTGGCTTAAAAATGAATAAAATGAATGTAATGAAGACATTTTGGTGCAGACGGCCAGCATCCCAAATGTTCTGCTGTTCCAGAATATAACACATATACTAGCAAATATCAGTTCGAAATATCCATCTAATCAAAACTTCCGCCTGATGCCAACTGCAGTGCATGAAACTGAGTGAACTGCCCACCTCAGTCTTTGAATGCTGTCCTTGCACTGCTTTCATTTCCATTTAGCCCATTTTTCTTTTCCATTTCCTTCAGTCCACTTTCTTTTGTACACGACTGCTTGCAGTGGTCTATAAACTAGGCCTACTGCGCTGGAATTGCTTCCACCTTCAACCAGTTTACATGTAAGGCTAAACAAATGATGTCATTTTTCCGAGTCATGTCAAGTCTACTGTTGTACCTTGTAATACAGGACAAATTTCATTCAAGCAAAGCCCTTTCATTACGTTGTAACAAATTGAGGCTGAGAGCAGGACCAGATTGGCAAAACCTGTTTAGAATCACTACAATAAACTACAATGACAGACACTGGTAAATGACTTCATTTAATCAGAGGTTTCTGGCCTTTTGAAGCTCCAATAATGACCGTAACATTCTATTCTAAGAGATATGGTAGAGTACAGAAGTCAGAGACCAGCTTTGATTATCTAATTTCCAGTCAAGTTGACCATTAAAGTAACACTACGTAGGATTAGGAGATTTGGAGACCCCTCTGGTGGAAATATGTAATTGCGTGCAACATGTGGAAGAAAATTGGAGCCCCATGAGCGGATGAATCTGACTTCTGCGAGTGGGCTGAAAGTATTTGAACAGTCAAAAAGAGGACGTGTCTTCTGAGAATGTGAATCAATTATCTGCTATTGCAGGGGTCAGCAACCCAAATGTTAAAAGCCATTTTGTCCTTTAACAAAAATCAAACCACCTTGAGAGCCATAACATTTTATGTCCATTTAACCATCGTGGCTGCAAATATGTCACAGTATGTGCTGATCTACTAGGATAGGCTAGAAATGTAATATAAATGAAAATGCGGACTTACTTTGCTCTGCTTTAAGCTTTAGTTCAGTTATAGCCACTTTTCTCACATCTCTGGCAGGAAACTTTTCAGCAAAAGTGGAACAGTTTCTTGTAAAATGTCTTTCAACGCTTGATTTTTTACGAGGCTTCTCATTCACCAGCTCCCTGTTCAACTTTTCACATTCCACCTTAAATGGTGCCTGAGGAGCCAGAATGTAAATGCTGCACCATTTAAGGTGGAATGGGAAAATTCCCAAGAAGATGACCACAGCTATTTAGTGTTTGACAGTTACTCAGTGCGGATAAAATACATCAGGAAATCAGCTGAAGAGCTTTTAAATGTGAACAAGTCCATTCGTCTCTAAATTCTCGATTTTCGTTAGCTAGTAGCTAGGCAAAATTGTTGTCTATGTTGCTATGGTGACCAGCAGTCTGTGCGCCAACCTTCGGGGTTGAAGGGTGGATTAGCAGTTATTCACTCAACTCCAGTGTAACAATAAGACCATTTATTGTTAAATGTGTTGAGTGATCAGCAGAGCTTTATTTTACTGTGAAGGATTATTTTATTTTTACCTAAAAATCTAATTCAGTTGTGGAGCCACAACAGGACAGTGAAAGAGCTACATGCATGTTACCGACCCCTGTATACTGTACTTCAACAGTATAATGTTGATTCTGAATTTCCAACCAAAACCTAAGCACACCTTATTTTAGTATGTTCTTTTTTCTTATTCAGTAATTCTGCTGTTTTAAGGACAAGTTAATCACTTTTCAGGAGATATTTCTGAGATGAGATAAACTCCACTAGCATATGGAAGAAGAAAGTCAAAAAAAAAAAAACAGTTTCCAAAACTGGAGTTCAAAGAATTAATTAAAAGATACAGAGAAAATGGGGCACCTAACAACCACCTGGAAAGACCTCTGAGACCACCTTTCAGATAAACAGCACTTAAAGCTTTCTTCTTTAAGAAATAGGAGAAAATTAAGCTCTTGCTCTATACCTGAGCATATCCAAAGGAAGTATGTTGACATGATTTTTCTTGAAAAACTGAAAGCGAATGTTCGGAAAGGACATGTACGGCATTTGGCAGACGCTCTTATCCAGAGTGACTTATAATTTGATCATTTTACACAGGTAGGCCAAAGAGCTGTTAGGAGTCTTGCCCAAGGACTCTTGTTGGGTGCCTACTCTGGTGGGGGATTGAACCCCAGTCTACAGTGTCAAAGGCAGAAGTGTCAACCACTACACTATACCAGTATTAGGATTGTAATGTAGTAAATGCAAATGGTGGATACACTTAATACCTAACAAATTGATGTTGTGTTTAGCTGTTGATGGTTCTGTGTTATTTAAATATCTTCTCCTGGTGCTGAAAAATGAGTAACTGTTATTTTACGGCTGTTTGACTATAGAAATTAAGTAAATGACAGGTGGTCTCTGACTTTTACAAAGTATTGAATGAGGTTATGACTTAAAACATCAACAGATTGCTCTACCTGCAACACTACATGTCCACACGTACCCAGAAACCTCTTCTTTTAAGTGTGTTCAGCTACTTTAAGGTGCACCTATTGCTGCAGGCATTCAATTATGCGCTCATAGCTTGTATAGTCTCCATAGAAAAGCATTCTCAAAGAATGGGACGCTGCATATGATCATATGTCACCATGCTCAATGCTAAGCATCAGCTAGAGGGGTATAACCCCCCCAGTATTGGGCTGTGGAACAGTGGAACTGCGTCGTCCGCAGTGATAGAGCTCCATCCAATACCTCTGGGATGAGCTGGAGTGATTCAGATCAGATCATCCAATATCAGCACCTGACTTCACTAAAGGTCTTATGGCTGAATGCAGTCAGATCCTCACAGCAGTGTTCCAACATCTAGTATAAAGCCTTCCCAGAAGAGTAGAGGCAGCTACTGCAGCAAAGGGTGCACAAGCTCCCTGCTAATACCCTTCATTTCCGAGGAACCATGGAAGAGCAGGTGTCTACAATCTTTTGGACATCATAGTGTATTAAAGGGCACAGATTATTTCCAAATGTACTGTGCAGTTCGGTTGTTAAATCCCCAACCCTGCTCCTGGAGATTTCCTGCAAACTTTAGCTGAAACCCCCATCTGGACCCCACCTGATCCTTCTAATTATTGCCCTCAGACGTTCTTGATTAGCTGAACGAGGTGTTAAATTTGGGTTGGAGGTGAAACCTGCAGCAAAGTAGATCAAGAAGGAGGGTTCATGACCACCAATGTAGAAAGTCATGTCAGAGTGGGTGGATGTGAATTCTCTGTTTTAGAGAAACCTGCAGAGTCAGAATCATTCACCGTGGTGGTGATAGGAACCAGACGTGTGAAGAGTTTAATGGCTCTAAAAGCTCCCTCACAGAAGGTCATTATGCTAGATTGTTGTGAATACGCTGCCTAATGCCTGAGATGACATTTTACAATAGTTCTGAGTAGATTTTTAGGCTTAAACATTTTTTTATGGTGGAGAGGTACCTGCATGTGTTTGCAGGGCCAAAAGAAAACACTTGTTTCAGATTTACCACGATTTTACCACTATCAGCATTAGATAAAATCCCAGAAGAGACATAGACTCACTGTTGATTTTTGACAGTAAATAAAATAACTATATTTGCAGTGCAGACATTGATACCCTTGGTTCCTATCACCACCACTGTGAACAATTCTGAAGTGGTAAGTGTGTCTAGAATTCCAAACAATCTCCAAAATGGGAATTCCACTGATTTTTCAAAATCAGAAGATAATGCAGTCACTGAGATTTAAACGAAAGCATTCAGAGTGGTTTGATGTGAAATGGTTCATTATAGAGAAACTTAGCGACTCTGATTTCTTTACACTGTTGGTGAGAGGAACCACAGGTACCATATACATTGTATGTAAATTTCTTGATAAATGGACTAAGAAAAATGACCCAAAATGACTTGCAAAAATTCTGGTTCCATTGACTTACATTAAAAGTAAGTTCCCATTTTGGAGATTTTCTTCTGACAACAGCGATATATATATATATATATATATATATATATATATATATATATATATATATATATTAAATAAGGTTTAATGCCAAAATCTTATCACTGAACTATGTTTCAGGCATCAGGCAACATCTTCGAAAACATTTCTTGTAATAACTTTCCATGAGGGAGCTTTTACAGGCATTAAACTCTTCAGCATAACTCTTTGGATGTCTGGTTCCTATCACCACCATGTGAACCTGTGAACAATTCTGACTTACTTCTCTAGGACGCAGCATTTCACATCAAACCATTCTGAACAACTGTGTTTACGTCTTAACCATTATATTATGCAGAAATGTTGTAATTGCCCCGTGAACACTTCTTCTAAAAGATATTAAGCTGCTGAAATGTTTCCAGTAGCATAACATTACAGAAGTTATGAAACTTTAGGAACATGATAACACCTGTTTAAAGAAATATACAGTAATCAGTGCTGTAATGTGACAGTCGTGTATGTAAAAAGAATGGAACAACAGTATTTAATAGCAGTTTAGACCCTTTGAATTCTGGAGTTATAATATAGATAATTGCATATCTAAATATAGAATTACAGTAATGTTTTATATTAGACACATATTGTTTTAAATTCTGTACTGACTGGTACAACTTTATTTATTTACCGTTTGTTTTGATGTTTATCAATAACAGTAACATAAGCGAATGTTTGTCTTTCTGCAAAATGGCTGTACATAGTGTACTGTCAAAAGAAAACCTTGTATCTCCATTTTTGTCATTTTTAATTTTTTGAAATAATATGAAAATACCTGATGGTCTTTACATTGTGTGTAAATTTCACGATGAAGAGACTAAAAGAAATGGCCCAAAATGACTTGGAAAAAAATCTGGTTCCATTGACTTACATTAAAAATAAAGTAAGTCTTTTCCTTTTCCTGTAAAGTTCTCATTTTGGAGATACAAAGTTTTGTTCCAATAACAACAATGTATTACTTTTTATTAAAGTCAAATCATAATAAAATATCTCCTACTTACAAAAGCAAATTTACTATCGATTGAAAGCTTTCACTGAAATTGCGCATCTTGTTATAAAATAATTCATATGAAATAACATTATGCTTTTGTTATTGACAATATCTACAAATTCTGAGGGTTAAACAGTCATCGTATTCCTTATATCATGTAGCCACAATGGGAGATGTTTTTAGCGGTAATCATTATACTTTTCTGGGAGTAGCACATTTTTTACTCTTTTTAATGCTTTTACAACTTTACCGATGTGTCCATTCATATAGTTCTGCCCTGAGAGCCGTCTTTACTCTATATTTCAACCGTGTAAAGTGGGGGATACCACACATCCACCGCTCGCGTTCATATCCATAGAACTTACATATCAGCTTCATGATTTATAGCAGCTACCAGATTACACATCCCCATTTATTACTGAGTAATTACTGAATAATAGGCCTAAATTTTAAAGGTTTAATTGAGTAAACATGCTGATATCTTACCCTGTCTGGCAGTGTTCAGCCTCGTGTGGTGCTGGTGTGCAGCAGAGAGAGGTTTATTGTCAGATTGGAGATCAGCACAGGACGCCGGACTCAGGGTGCTCCCGGTCCCCCCGCCCACCGTCCACCCAAACCTGCCGACTGGAGGACTGTCCTGCACATTACAGATGGAGTCAGGGAGAGTGGCAAGCGGTGAGTGACATAACCGAGCAGAATGAGAGAGAGAGAGAGAGAGAGAGAGAGAGAGAGAGAGAGAGAGAGAGAGAGAGAGAGAGAGAGAGAGAGAGAGAGAGAGAGAGTCATGGGACAGAGAGAGAGAGGGGTGGGCCGTTAAAATGGAGCACCTCTCAGAGTTGGTAGCTGGCGGAGTGCCAACACTTCTTTGGAGGAGGTGAAGAGGAGAGTTCTGCTCTCTGATAGAAATCATATGCTTCTGTACACACACACACACACGCACACACACACACGCACACACACACACACACACACACTCACTCATGGAGCAGTAGTAGGTGCTGACAAGCTGTGAAATTTATTGAATTTGCCTGATTAAGATCAATGATTTATATACGCTGATGTGATTGACCCCCTCACACCTACATTAACCTCTTACACTACAAGGACCAACACTTCAAATCCTTACTCTTATAATTGCATTACTTGCATATTTGTTTCTTGGTAGTTATGGATTAATTTATTTACTGATAATTACTGAATATCTTGTCGTAGTTATTGATTAATTTAACATGAGTTATTGAATAATTGACAGGAGAAGTTGCTAAATAATTACTAAATAATTTTTGTAGTTACTGAATACTTACAAAGTAATTGACAGTAGTTACTAAATAATTATGAAATAATTTCTGTTAATTACTGAATCATTACTAAATGATTTATAGTAATTAGTGAATACTTACTAAATCATTTATAGTAGTTACTAAGTAATTATTAAATAATTTGTATTAGTTACTAAATAATTACTAAATAATTTATTGTAGCTACTGAATAATTACTAAATAATTTAGTTACTGAATAATTTATAATAGTTATGGAAACATTTGAAATCATGTAGATGTTGAATCATGCCCAAATAGGGCACAATGTATACTGAATAGTTTATTATAGCTATTGAATTTAGTTTATAGTAGTTACAAAATCATTTTAATAATAGTGAATTATTCATAGTAATTATTGAATCTTTTTATTAGTTAATACATAGTTCATCATAGTTATTAAATAATTTAGGGTAGTTTCTGAGTACAGCATTTACTGAATATTTCATAATATGTACTGAATGACGCCCAGTATTCTGCAGTAGCTATTGAATGAGTTATAGTAGTTACAAAATATAATATTTTATAGTAATTACTTAATAATTTATATAAGTCAGAAATATATTTGGTGTTTTAACAAGTAATATTTCCTATTATATGGCAGTTACTGAATGATTTCATAGTAGTTATTCAATAAAGCATATTTTATAGTAGCTACTGAACCATTTATAGTATTTACTGAAAATGTTAGTAGTTACTGAATGATTTAAAGAAGTTTAGTAGTAACTAAAAAATGAATAGTGCTTATTTATTTTAGTCACTGAAAAATATAAAGTACTAAATATTTAGTAGTTGCTGAAAAATATTAGTAGTTGTTATAGAATTTTTAGTAGTTAGAAATAACCCCCAAGATTAATGATTGAATAGTAAGTCCTGCAGTTTAAGGGTTTGAAGCCTTTGTGGTTTTGCCTGATCATGTTTTTCTCTTAACCCTTTACACATGAGGGGACCCTCAGATGTACACGTGGACCCGCAGTTCAACTCCTCACCCTAATAACTCACATATTACATTTTAAAGTTAAAGCCTGTGGACCTGAGGCAGGTTTTGACTTCTCTCCTCTTTTCTGGCCACTCTACGGTAAAAGTTGATCAGAAGAGAGAAAGAAATGATGAGGAAGCTTTGAATGTAGGTCAAGTAGCAGCGTGAAATCAGCGCTCAGAAGAAAGTCTAATGAGTGTGGAGAGCGGCCCTCTGGCAAAGGCGTCTCCTGCCCCCCTGCCGCGGAGAGGAGGAGCAGCTGGAGTTTATTAGTGTGGCGCTGACCTGGGTCAGGCTGCCTCACTAAGGCTGTTTGCATCCAACACGTGCAGGTTCATTTCCTCATCTCTCCTCTTCATTTAAAGTTTGCATAGTTTGGTGAAACGTCAAATTCACACATACAGAAAGGTTCTGTACAGAACCATCTACAGCACATTGTCATACCTGAAGAACCCTTTGTATGATTAAAAGGTTCTAGAACTATCTGCAGCACATTCTCATATCTGAAGAACCCTTTTTATGATTAAAAGGTTCTATACAGAACCATCTATTGCACATTCTCATATCTGAAGAACCCTTTGTATGATTAAAAGGTTCTAGAACTATCTGCAGCACATTCTCATATCTGAAGAACGCTTTGTACGATTAAAAGGTTCTGTGCATTGTGAAAGGGTCCTTCATATATGAGAATGTGCTGTAGATGGTACTATATAGATCCTTTTTGAAATGGGTTCTATATAGCACCCAAATAGGTTCTACTGTTGTTACAAGCTTGACATCATAAGAACCTTTACAAAACGGTTCTATATAGAAACACCTGCAGTACATTATCCATCAGTCTGAAGAACCCTTTCATGATGCAAAGGGATCCTGGCCGTCGACATGACTGGTACTCATGAAGCCAAGCGACCTTCTTGCTTTGCTCCGAAGTCTAGTTCCAACGCTCACACAACTATTGTAGGCACTTTCAATGGTGGACAGGGGTTAATGTGGGCACATTGACCGGTCTGCAGCTCATACATCAACAACACCTTAACTACGAGAATTGTATCGTCACTGTCCAATGAAAAACAAGTCTCCAAAATATGAAAAAGAAAGTCTCCAAAATATGAAAAACATCTCCAAAATATGAAAAACATCCCATGAAAAACATCTCCAAAATATGAAAAACATCTCCAAAATATGAAAAACATCCCATGAAAAACATCTCCAAAATATGGAAAACATCCAATGAAAAACATCTCCAAAATATGAAAAACATCTCCTAAATATGAAAAACATCTCCAAAATAATAACTTTAAAGGAGAAGGCAAAAACACTCTTACCTTTCAATGTAAGTCAATGTAAAGAGATTTTGTTCCAAGTGATTTTAGGGCATTTCTGTTGGTCCATTCATCATGAAATCGGGATCAAAAACACCTTTGGCACTTGGCTAAGTGTACCAAACTTGAAGAGCAAGTGGTCCTTTGTCCAGAAAAAGCTCTAGTGTAAAAACACCCCCAATTTGTCCATGGCTAACTGTTTATGTTATAAGTGGTGATTTTTGTTTAGTTTTTCTCACAGATTATATTTTTCTACAAGTAAACACTTGAATAGCAATATACGTAATACATTAGACATGCATTATTGTTACTCTTAAACAGTTGAGTTATTTGTTATAAGCACTTACAGATGCAAATTACTCTGAATGAGCAATCCAATAATAAGAGCCATCATGCATCTTTTATACATTGATAGGAAACACAGTAGCTCCCAGAAAGCTCTGATTCCTTGTGCTGATATTTTGAAAACTTAATATTTCAAAGAAATTGTGAACAGTATTACAGCTCTCAAGTACTTTCACATGATCTGGCCCTCTTTGACAAAATGTGTGGACACCCCACCACTGCACAAACTGTGGTGGGGACAGTCGTGGGCTGGAGGTTAGATAACCAGCCCTATGACCAGAAAGTTGCTGATTCAATCCCCTGAGCTGACAGTATGTGACTGAAGTGCCCTTGAGCAAGGCACCTAATGCCAACTGCTCCCCAGGCGCTGTGGATAGGGCTGCCCACCACACCTGTGGTGTTCATCTGTGTGTGGTCAAAACGTTTCACTCACCAATGTTTTTGGCTTTTATCTGTAAATAAATTTTGATATATGAAGTCCTTGAGAGAATAAAGATAAATGGTAAAAATCTGGGTAAAACCTCCTTTAAATGGTAACCTGACGTCTGTCTGTATCTGTTGCCAATGTTTCTAGGAACTGAGCGAAGGTTGTCAGCCGTTTATAGCCTCGCACGTACCTTGTTTGCATGCATGCGTCATTATGTTCCTTTAGTTCTGGGAATTCTGGGAAGTGTTTGCCAAGTGGCTGTGGCAGCAGAGGCTGTTGAGTTAGTGTGATGATTGCATGGCTGTCTGGCGGAGGGAATACCCCGTCATCGTAACGGAGCCTCCTGGCAGGGGTCTGATGTAAAGTGGGATAAAGAGCAGATGGAGTGTGTGTTCGTAAGAGCTGAAGTGGTTTACAGTGTGTGTGACGCGTGAGGCCACGCAGAGGCTTCCAAAACACGGCTAAGATAATCAGTCCAGCTCAGGGCAGAACTCAAACCAACACACACGGGCAGTTTGGCCTACACACACTAATGGAAAACCATTAGAGTCTGAGTGCACAGTGTCACTGCAGTTTAAATGAAATGTTTTGCTTTCATCTTTCATCCTCGCTCTCAGTGCACCAACCCCACTCACTCTAGTGGGCCCTTAAATAAATGGCTGCCCTAAACATTCCTACTGCCGTGATTTAAAGCTCTCTTTTGAGTTCCTGTAGTGTTCTTCCTCCTCTCCAGTATAATTGTACAATACAAAGTGATATGTGCTTATGGGCTTAGCTCAGCAATGACCTCATGGTCCTACTGCTCCTAAAGTGCTTGAATAAGTGCTCCAGATGACCGCAGAATCAGTAGGACTGAGGTAATGTGGGGCCTAAACCCCTTCAGCATATGTGGTTTAATGCATGGAGCATAACAGTCTTACTAAGCACCCTTTTAGTATAAGTTCTTCATTTTTCAGCATTATAAAAAGCTGAAAATTATACAGAAGCATCAACATATGACATTCTCAGTATTTCGTTTCCACCCTTTGACTTTATTTACACTATTGGTAGATGCTTTTGTCCAGACTGACATACAGTTTAGTCAGATCAGGGCAAATATCACATTAGGAGTCTTGCTTGGGCGTAGTGTTGTGCCTACCAAGGTGGGGAATTGAACCCCAACATACTGCATAGAGAGCAGTGGTATTACCCACTACACCAGGGGTGTGCAAAGTCCTGTCCCAAATGCGGCTCCGTGAACAGATTTTAGGCCATTTTCGCACTTGTCCCGAATACCTGAGTCTGATTGGGACCGATTTGGGGTGTGTTTGGGGGAGGGGCTCATCATTGCTGGTTTGCTTTCACACACAAGAATTTCATCTGAACCGTGGAACGATTGTGCAACTCCACTTTTCTGCGTGCAGATTTGCAAAAGGGTAGACTCTATAACTTCATCCGTTCTCTGCTTTTTATTATTTTCTCGGAATGTGAGCACTAAACGGCAAAGAACATCACATCTTGTCCGCATAATCTGTTCCTCACCATCATGAAACTTGAAATGGGAAGTAACACGATAAGTCAAAGCAGTCACGTTACCAAATGGACCAATTATGTATCCCCACATGCGGCACCAGAAGAGGAAAGCTTCCACTCCAGAGTTAGTCCAAAGACCATCAATTTCAGGAGGAACAGAGAATGATATCCATGATAGTGGATTGACCAAACGTGCTGAACTCGCAGAGCAAGCAGTCCTGGCTCCGGAAAAAAGCTCTAGTGTGAAAATGCCCAAAATTTGTCAATAGCTTCTGTGCAATGTAAATATGCAAATAGATATACTTACTGTGCAAACATGCAAACAGATATACTTTTATTTCTACTCTTTATTTCTATATGTATGTGTATTTTTTTCTATTTTTTACTTTCTGCATAGTATACGTAAGTTTATGTGCAATTTCATGTGTCTCTACTGAAACACTGTAATTTCCCTTCGGGATCAATAAAGTTGTACCTACCTATCCACCGACCTACCTACTGACCGACCAACCTACCTACCTGCCTATATATCTAGCTAGCTATCTATCAAGCAATATACTTAATGTATTAGACATGCTTCATCGTTACTCTTAAACAATTAGAGTTCAAGGCGTTATTTTTTATAAGCGCTTACCAATCCAAAATACAAGAATCCAACAATACAAGAAGCTTTGTGCATCTTTAATAATTGGTGAATAATACTTCACCCTACAGGTATTTTGATAAGATCTGACCCTGTTAGAAAAAAAAATGTGGACATCCCTGCTGTACATAAACTGGAATTATTGTGGCTTTTCTGAAGATTTCAGGACACAACCTTCATATAGATGACGAGCATGATTATTTTTGCTATATACAGTTCAGATGGGATTTGATTCCAGCATCTTCTCACAGGAAGGGCAATGCTTTGAAGGTGACAAGTGTTGTCAGAGTTAAGTGTCCACCCTTTGCCTTTATCTACAAATTTAGCTGATGGCAAAACCTGGACTGACTTAGAGTTTAATCAGAGATGGGCGAATGTAGCGGTGCTCAAGGACTCTTACTGAAAGAGCAGCACTGGTTCTGGTTCTGCTACTAGTTTTTAAGGCTGTAAATGACCTTAAAGCAGCACTTACATCACAGAATGTCTATCTGTTCATGTTCCGGCATGGAATCTTAGATCTGCAGATACTGACCTTCTGTAAGATACCAAAAACATGTAGAGGCCTTGCTCAGTTATTCTGCTTCTAAACTGTGGAACTCACTTTTAAAAACACATCTCTTTAACTTTTTGTAGCATTTAATTAAAACTGTGTGGTATTTATGTTGTAATTTGATCTCTATTGTTTTCTTATATGATTCTAAGATTAAAACGTATAATTTCTTGTATTACCGTTAAGCTTTATCACCTGTCTGTAAAGCACTTTGAGCTGCCACTGGCATGAAAAGTGCTATATAAATGAAAATTATTATTATCAAATTCTTATTAATATTATTGATATTATTGGTGTAGTGTGATGCGCTTGCTAAGGGGAGGGAGTTTTAAAAACATTTCGCCTGTCCAAATGTTACGGCACATTTAAAATTTTATGGTTGTTATTTTTCCAATATGTTAAACTTAGCAAATATATAGAAATTGTGAGCAGGGCAAACGTTTGCGTACAGTTGTATATTGCCATTCATATTTTACTTGGACATTAGTCACAGTAACCCTTTCACCCTCACATTTACAGTGTAGTGAAACATGCGGTTCTGGCCGGCGCCGTCGGACAGTGGTGTGTCTGGATCACAACGAGCAAGAGGTGCATGAGATGTACTGCTCGGACCACGAGAGACCAGCAGATACCGAGCTGTGCAACATTCAACCCTGCGAGTTCATCTGGATCACCGGAGACTGGACGGAGGTGAGAACAGAGACAGAAGCAGGCCGAATAAAGATGTTTTGGTAAATTAGACTTAGACAGCAGTGCAGTGTGAGCTTTAAAAGCTTTCTGTTCTATTGGAGACTCACTTTAGGTTTTTTTACCCCTTTTTCAATGTTGCCATAAATGCAATATTTAATTTAATCATAATTATAAATATTTAAGATGATGTTCATAATGGTCACTAGTTGGCCTGCTGAAAGCGTCAACTCATGGATAAAGTGTCTCGCTCCCTAACTTTGTTGTTATTGTCTGTTTGCTTGTTCTCCTCTCCAGTGCTCCGTCACCTGTGGTCAGGGCTATAAGAGGAGGCTAGTGTCCTGCAGTGAAGTGCATGCTGGGAATGAGAACTATGAGTATGGTCACCAGGCATCGTCAGACTGCCCGGGGACCCCTCCTGAAAGTTACATGGCCTGCAATCTGCCCCCCTGCCCTCCTAGCCACACCTGGAGAGTGGGCATCTGGGGACCTGTGAGTGCTTTAACTAGGCATGCATGATGAGATCGGAACTTTGGTGTTAGCAGATGATGGCTTCAGTTATCGACATTGGACAGATGATCAGATCTGGCCGATATTTCATCCTGATTTTTGATGAACATTTGTTATTCTGGAAGAAATGGTCGTTTAGGTGACGCTGAAACATCCGCAGTTCATTCATTTGACTGCATTTGTAGACCTTTACAAATAAGTGCTGCATTTCTCTGTAATGCTAATCCAGGTGGATCTATTCCCAATTTCTAGGTTTCCTGAATGTGTACAGTACTGAGAAAAGTCAGAGACTGTTTCATTTATTTCATTTCCAGTCATATCAACGATTTGGTGCAAGGAATTCATTTGTCAGGAGACATTTTTGAGGAGATTAGATAGTATATCTACCAGGTTTATAGACTGGAAACAGAAACAGAACCAAAAAAAAAAACAAAGAGTTTACTCAAAAGATGTGTAGTAAAATATACATTTGGGACATTAAGTCATTTCCTTCCTTTAGTGAGAAATTTCCTTCATGTTATGATATGCTTGATTTTTGCTTCTAAGAAAACCTTTAGGAAGTCTTATGAGTATGTATGTCCATCTGCAGTGCTCTGTGAGCTGTGGCGAAGGCTGGATGGAGCGCTCAGTGCAGTGTGTTTCAGCAGAAGGGGACCTCAGTGATGAATGCCCCTCCACCTCCAGGCCGGAGGGCCGTAAGACCTGCAGTAACCCCTCCTGTGAGTGTGCAATATATCACCCAGACTGTCATAGCACTCAATGCAAGCTGTTTGGAGCACATCAGCCTGATACTATCCATAATCCTAGGCCAGGGGTCAGCAACATGTTTTACTGCTCAACAGCAGAATTAGTAAAAAATAAAAAATAATCCTCCTTTGCAGTAAAATAAAGCTCTGCTGATTGTTCAGCACCGTTTTAAATGTAAATGGTCTTAAACACTGGAGTTAATGTAGCCTATAACTGCTAATTCACCAACCTTTAAACTTGAAGGTTGTGCACAGACTGCTGGTCACCATAGCAACACAGACGATGTTTTCTCTCCTAGCTAGTGGCTAACGAAACGGCAGAAAGAGAGATTTAAGATGAACGTTGATAATTTGATGACGAATGGATACCAGCTGGTTCCCTGATACATTTAATCTGCAATGAGAAACTGTCAAACACTAAAAAGTCAGCTTCTTATTCGCCAGCTTCTTGTTCCAATTTTTCCATCCCACCTTAAATGGTAGTTTACAGCAGTTACATTCTGGCATATCAGGCACCGTCTGAGGTGGAACAGGAAAATTACAACGAGAAGCGACTTCAGCCTCGTAAAAAAGTAGAACATTGAGAGACGTTTTACAAGAAACTGTTCTACTTTTATGGAAAGGTTTCCTGCCGGAGATGAGAGAAAAGCGACTGTAGCTGAGCTAAAGCTTGAAGCTTTTTTTAACCTGTACTAGTACATTAGCACACACTGAGACATAAGATGGTAAAAAGGAAAGTGTTGTGGCCCCCAAGGTGGTCAGAGTTTTGTTGAAAGTTGACCTCTGTCCTAGGCCAAAATCCTGTTCTTTATTCTGCTGCTGAATAGAATAAGTACTTTATGGTTTTATTAGTAATGTTGCAAAGAAATAGATGCAGAAAACATAGCGCTTTAAGCAAAGGTTCTTTCATTGAACACAGCAGCAGCAGAGATTTTTAGCACCACTGAAACAGCCGAGAAGGTCACTTCTAGCCATATATCCCATATTGATGGTAGGCACAACCCAGAATAAGAGCCACAACTATTTACAAGATTAAAGTCTCTGTTACTGCACGTCGCCACTCTGCATGGCCACGCCTCCCGAACAAGGTAGTAGCAGGATTTACAATATTATTATATCTGAATTAATTATTATAAAGGGGTTGAGGCTTTATCATAAAGATTCCATAAACTTTGTCATAAAGCTCAACTGTTCATTTAACATGAATATCTACAAAATAATTTAACACATCTTCTACACAGAGTACACTTTTGCACAATTACTGTTTATTTGCTGCAATTGAACATATTGGGCAAAAATGCACAAAATATGAGGTTTTTATATAGTTCTTATTATAATATAGTTTTTATATTTTTTATAGTTCTTTTTTTACAATATGTTAAGCTCGGCAGACAAATAAAAATGTATTTATTTTGTTTAGACTAACACAACATCACTGGACACGCTTGGCGAGGAACACTTACTACCAGTTCAATGACATCAGCTAACAGACGTTGCATTGAACCCGCATCTTTTACTCTCTCTCGCTTTCAGGTCATCTGCCTACCAGCTGCAGGCATGTGCAGATCCAGGCTGGCGTTGTGTCTGATGGAGAGCAGGTTCTGAGCGTGCAGGGCAAAGCGCTTAAAGTGAGACTCTCCACATTTTTATACACACCACATTTATCTGTTCACCTGCTTCACTTCATGCTCTCTCTTCTTCTCTCCCTCTCTCTCTGTCTGTCTGTCTCTCTTTCTCTCTCTCTCTCTCTCTCTCTCTCTCTCTGTCTCTCCCTCTCTTTCTCTGTCTGTCTGTCTCTTTCTCTCTCTCTCCCTCTCTCGGCCTCTCCCTCTCTCTCCCTCTCTCTCTCTCTCTCTCTATGTCTCTCTCTCTATCTTTCGCTCTCACTCTTGCTCTCGTTCTCTGTCTGCCTGCCTGTCTCTCTCTCTCACTCTCTCTCTCTCTCTCTCCCCCTCCCTCTCTATCTCTCTCTCTGTCTCTCTCTCCCTCTCTGTCTGTCTCTCTTTCTCCTCAGATCTTCTGCTCAGAGATGAACACAGACAATCCAAAAGAGTACATCACTCTCACGAGCGGAGAGCGTGAGAACTTCTCTGAGGTTTTTGGATTCAGGTAAGAAGGAGATCATTACAATTATGATAAATACAAAACAGAGGAATCTCATTAAAAAATGTGTTTAGTGTTTTTGTCAAGAGGACTATATGACAGTAAGTTATGGCAAATAACCAAGAAATGCTCTGCTTTACAGTGATTCTGCTGTGAATGAGCGTGAATAAAAACCTCTTACCTGTAGTAAAATCACTGTAATGCCAGTTTCACCCCAGATGTGAATCAGCGTGCCTAGTAGTCCAGAACCACTTCGCCACGCTTGTTATTTCACACTGAATACGACACGCATGCATCATCACACAAAGGTGGTTTCTGTTTCAGTCGCATTTTTACATAATACAAATATCTTTGTATTGTACTTGTTGTTCTTGCTGTGCAGGCTGTTGGACCCCATGCAGTGCCCATCCAACCTCAGCAGGAGAGAGGACTGTCAGTGTCGGAGAGATTACACAGCCGCCGGCCTGTCCACCTTCACCCGGGTCAGACTGGACCTCAGCAAGATGACCATCATCAGTGAGTCAAATACTGCATTAAGCCAATACTGGGTTTAGTTTGAGTTCACATGCTATTTGACCCAAGTAATGATTCAATTTCAAGCCATTTTATTAAATCTTTGTCATTATAGTGCTGACAACAAAATTCTGGGTCAATAAAATAGGTCCATATGTGGGTCCACACCTCATACTCTTCCTCATTCTATGCAACTACACTTAAGTGATGCATTGAATTGATTTCATTCAGATTTGACTTCATTTCCGCATCAACACACTTCAGTCTTTCAGTTTATTTACACTACTATTCTAGCATTTGGAATTCTAGTTAAAAGGTTTAGCAGGGTGTAGTTGTACCTTATTACCAATTTCTGCTAGCTTTATGTTGTTTACTCAACTATTGTAAACAGTTCTACAGACTGACATTCTGTTGTCAGCAATAAAAGAAATATATAATTGAGCTAATAAGCATATAGGTAATCCTTTCATTTACACTCCCTTGAGTTTTAGGGATTAACCAGGTAAGCGTGAGGCAAAATACTAGATAAATACTCCAAAATACTAGATAATTATTTTGGGTAACATGATAGCAAGTTCCAAGGCAGTATAACTAAATTACACTGAAATACCCAACAGGTTCTTGATATTAACTGAGTAAGTATGTGGTACTCCACAGTACTGCGCAATTATTGTGGTCAAAATTGCCAGGTAGTTATTAAATGTAAAAAACCTTTGGACCAATAAATTACAAAGAGTCTTACATAGTATTTAATATAGTATAATACCTTTAAATGAAACTGAATCTGGGCTGTTAAAAAAGCAATGATTTTTACTGTTATTTTACTTGTTTTTTACCAATTACAGTAGAAAACTTTGTCTTTGTTGTTATTTTACGCCATATAACTAACCAGTGATCGAAAGTGTTTCTGATTTACTTTCTTGCTTAAACATGTGATGTTACAGTGACACTGTGAAATTTAGTGAGAGTGTGTTTGATTTACCACCTTATTACTCCAAATAATTATGAGATATATTACACCAACTAATAATGCAGCACTTCAGAATGACTTATGCTTTTAATCTTGTTACAGAAGGAGGCTAATGTAGCATTAGGAGTCTTGACCAAGTATTGGTAGACTATGGTGTGCTTGATGTCTGCATAAGTACATCTATTGAAGTGATAAGAACAGGCCAAGACTTTTATATTTGTAAAATATTGTGCTGTTGGTTTTATTATTCTGCCTTTGCATGGACTTTCCTGATGGTATTCAAGTAAGTTCCATTTAATCTATCTGATCAAATCTAATAATATGAAATAAAGATATATGAAAGTAGTGGTTATATGTGTATGCTTCATATTTCAAAAGTAGTGGTTAAATCTCAAGGCAGATAACTTGACACTGACAAATAGTGTATTACATTATAATTACTGTAAAGCTATTGCATAATTGAAGTCTAATTATAGTTTTTAAGCAGTTAAAACATCTTAACAAACATTCAGATATTTAATAAAATATCTAAAATGATGTTTTTTGTGTTTGTTAACATGATTTAAAACTGCACTGTAGTTGTTATGACTAATTTCAATAACAATCGATATGACAAGTCCTTCCCAACCTTTATTGTACTTTTGTCGCTGTTGATGTAATATATTAATATATAAATTATTTGCATATTTTAATCACATTTGTATCCAATGCACAGCACATGGTTTTGCTCAGCTCAGTTTTTGTTCTGTCCACTTGACTGACCATGTGTCATTTAGATGGATTTATAAAATCCAAACTTATTCTTCAGCAGCTGTATCTGCTTTGTCCAACAATGACAGATTCCACACATATGCACACGCATACTGATCTGGAAGCCTCCCTCTCTCTGCACCGCTGTCCACATCTGGATGAAAGAACACGTCTGGACTTTACTAACCTCGCTGAACTCTCCAAAACCTGAAAGCTCTCAGCCTGCCTCAACATCTTTCTTGTGGACTACTTTGTACTGGCTTGAGTATTGAAGTGGATACATGATAGTTATTGGACCGTTGCATCAAGAGGAGATCAAATCTAATAGGCTTCAGTATAAAGTCACCACTGCCACAATATTAACATGCTGGAAAGTTCAGAAAGGGCATTCAGTTCTGCGATGCACGTGTCTTCAGCGCACTATTTAATATAAGCTGTTGTGTACATAAGTCTTGCTAATCTGAAACATCTCACTGAGACCTGGCCATGGCAGAAGTTCCATCTGCGTCACACTCGTGTAGTTAAGAGGTGAAATGGATCCCCGTGAACCCCCTCCCCACACGATCTGATGACTGAGAGAGAGGGGCACATAAAGGCAAAGCATATGGCCTGTGCTCCTGAAAGGAACAGGAAATAAGAGAGATTATAGGGAGGTTGGGTCGGCTGGCAGCACCGCTGGCCTCAGACATACCTCTCATTCTACAGACATTCACACAGGCTGACATGCTGTGGGTGATTATGCCAAGTGGACCAGTATAGATAACGCCAACGCATAACATTAATGCCATGGTTGGAATGAAATTTTCTATTTGCCAGGTACAATATATAGATGGAGTTCCAAACTGCCTCCGGAATCCACATCAGCACAAGAACTGTGAGTCAAGAGCTTCATAAAATGGGTTTCCTTGGCTGAACAGCTGCACACAAGCCCACAAGTGTCGGTTGGAGTGGTGTAAACACACCACCACTGGACTCTGGAACAGTGGAGACATGTTCTTTGGAATCATGAATCACACATCATTATCTGTCGGCCTGATGGATCAGAGTTTGGTGGATGCCAGGAGAACACTACCTTACTTCAATGTAGTGCCAACAGTAAAGTTTGGTTGAGGAGGGATAATGGTCCTCTTTAATGGGGTTTCGCCTCTTAGTGCCACTGAACACTGTATACTACAGCATGCAAAGACATTTCAGACAACTTTGTGGTAGCAGTTTGGGGAAGACCCTTTCCTGTTCCAGCATGACTGTGCTCCTGTGCAGGTCTAGAAAGTTGATTTGACAAGTTTGGTGAGGAAGAACTCCAGTGGCCTGCACAGAGTCCTGATCTCAACCCCTCTGAATACCTTTGGAATTAATTGGATTGTTAGTTGTGAGCCAGGCCTTCTCTTCCAACATCAGTTCCTGACCTCATAAATGCTCTTTTGACTGAATGGCCTCAAATTCCTGTAGACTCTAAAGTAATGACTTACCATTGTGCCGAGAGAAGAGTGGAATCCATCATCCATCATAGCCACAACAGAGAGACCAACTCCATGTTGATGTCCATAGTTTTGAATCGGGATGTCCAGCAAGCTCATTTAGATGTGATGATAATGTGTCCATATACTTTTGGCCATATAATGTATATACACTCACCAGTCGCCTGTACGCTCTCAGCCATGCGGTTATCCAACCATGCAAAATACAATCATGTATCCAGTCCATCATGCAAAAACAGGTCAGGAGCTTCAGCTAATGTTTACATCAAACATCAGAATGAAGAAAAAATGTGATCTGAGTGACCATGGCATGGTTGTTGGTGCCAGGCTGTTGGGTATTTCAGAAACTGCTGATCTGTGTTTTTGATGCACAACACTCTGTAGAGTTTACTCAGAATGGTGAGAAAAAAAAGAAGAAAAACAAAAACAAAAAAAAAAATATATATATATATGGCAACACCCTGTTGATTAGAGAGGTCAGAGGAGAATAGCTAGACTTTTTCAATCTACTCTTCACCAAAGTGGTGATCAGAAAAGCATCTCTAATTGCACAACAAGTCAATCCTTAAAGTGGCTACAAAAGCAGAAGACCACATTATGGTCCACACCTGTCACCCAAGAACAGCAATCAAGGGCTACACTGGGCACAAGCTCACCCTATCTGGATAGTTACAAATTGGAAAAATGTCTCCTGGTCTGAATAATCTTAATTGTGGGGTCAGAATTTGGAATGTACAGCATGAAACTATGGACCCAACCTGACTTTATCAGCTGTTCAGGCTGGTGGAGGTGGTGTAATGGTATGGAGAATGTTTTCTACATTGGGCCTACATCCATTCAAGTCCATACAGTATGGATGCTGAACATGTGCAGCCTTTTATGGCCACAATTTGTCCATCCTATAATGGCTGTTTCCAGCAACTGTCCTTCAATGGCCTACCCAGTCACCAGATCTGAATCCAATAGTGCACCTTTGGGATGTGGGAGAGTTACAGCATGAATGTGCAGCTGATAAATCTGCAGCAATTACATGATGCAATCATGTCAACATGGACCAGAAATGGTCTCAGGAATGTTTCCAGCCCCTTGTTGAATCCATGCCATGAAGATTTCAGGCTATTTTGTTTGCAAAAAGTCTAAGAATGTTATTCCTAATAAAGTAACCATAATAGGAGACTACAAATATTTTTGTAAAATTACAGTTATTTAACGTCTTAGAAATAGGTTTTTACTTTGATTCAAGTGGGACTAGTTCAACTAGTTAATCTAACGCAGTATTTTACCATAATAATAGAAATATTTATTACTATAATTAGCAAAATAATATGTGTCAAATCTAAACAGTTTGACTGATTTGTATACTTTATTTCTTTCTCATTACCTTGAGTGGAATTTTTACTAGAGTTCTGTAAAGCTTGTCTGACTTTGCAGCATTTGCTATGAAACAATGCATTTGTGGGCAGAACATGAATTCGAAAGAGATTAAAAGAGTATTTAAACACACAGTACAGATCAATAATAAAACCATATATGTAGTGAGTGATATAGTAGTTACATTGTAAATGAAGTGTTTTAAATCATTTTTAAACACATTGTAGAGCACTTTCAAGAATTTTCACAGGGTTTTTCATGATGTATGTTAGTGAGAGAAGAAATATGAAGAAACATCAGAAATATCTGTCCTATCTTATGATTATGAGATTAATAGCCCCTTCCATAGATATATAGAATAGCTCCTTCTGGAGAAATAAGTGTGTTTTTCATTATACATTGGCTGTTGTTCTTTCTAAAACTTCTTACACCCAAATTTTGAAAAGAAATGACATTTCTAAGGAAAATTAATTTGGACATGGAAAAAAGCATCTCTGGTATCATAGGCTCCAAACGTGGATCCCTAGAGACACTGTTGTTGGAACAAAACTTTGCATCTCCAAAATGGTAACTTTACAGGAGAAGCAAAAACCTTTACTTTACCTTTAATGTAAGTCAATGGAACCAGACCTTTTTTTCAAGTCATTTTGGGTCATTTCTTTTATTTATCATGAAATTTACATACAATGTAAAAGGTGACAGATACATTCAAATTATGTCAAAAACTGAAAAACATCAAAAATGGTTTTCTTCTGACAACAGCAATATTTTATGTCCTTGCATATTCCTTACATATACAGTAATTTACAAATACTGGCTCACTGTGCCACCCTGATAACATAAACCACATGCTTGTTCCTTCTTGAAAAGCTGCTGTTTTCTTTAGATGAAAAGAACCTGAAGGAAGGAAAACCCACTGGAGGAGTATGTGTATCCCCCGTAAGGCCTTTTCAGGCCAGAGAGAGTGTCAGCCAGGCATTTAGAGAGGTTAATGACACTCTTCTTCTCCGTAATGGAGGACCTGTTTCGGGGGAGGCTGAGCAAATCCAGAATAAACATTCTGCTTAATTACAGCTCTGCCTAATGTCAGCGATCTGGCAGACACAGTGACCTGAGATTAGCGTGGAGGCCAAGCTGCCGCTGTCCTAGAATTTGCCCAGCATTTCATTAAGTCCAAGCATGAAGGGGTTAATGGTTTCAAGATAGCTGTTTTTGGCACTTAGAAAGCTCACAATTACAAGGCAAGGGGTTGATTGGTTCAAATTGCCCTGATATTATGTGTCACTTATCCTAATTATGACCTGTGGTGACCTGTGAAAGGAAAAGTGGTCAGATCTGGGTCTGCAGAAGTATATTTATAGCGGAAGCAAGTTTACAGGCTGAGATCTCTAAAGTTCTGTGCCTGTACAAAGTTTTATGGTGACTAAACCATGACTGAACCACCCTCACACATGATATTGCCAACATCACTGAATGTGAAACCCTCTTTTTTGCCTTTTAGCCACAGACTGGACGTACGCTTTCACTCATGAAGGTCACAAGGTTCCTTTCGCCACTGCAGGAGACTGCTACAGTGCCGCCCGCTGTCCACAGGTGGGTATCACGCCTCTGCTAGTTGAAGGAATAGTTTGGGAACGAACCAGAATTTTCACCTCACCCCTAAATGTAGTCGATCAGACATGTTTTTTGTCCAGCTTTTGCTTCTTTTTTCCTCACAAGATTTAAGTTCAAATCATTACTGAAGGACTCTGTAAATCAGCAATATACATAAATATATTATATTTTATATATATTTACAGAATGTCTATTACAAGCAATTATAATCTTCAAATGCCCACTGGTGGTTCCAAAATGCAGTTTGTCATATTCTTCATAACTTTCATATTTCATAAGCCACATTCAAAAAGTGGGTGTCATGTGAGGCTGTAACTGTCCTCTTTCCAGTCAAATTAATGGGAGATATAATTTTAAACCCTTATGATAAAAGAAGCTGAGCTCACAAATGTTTTTCTACTGAAAGTCGACCCATTTTTCCACAAATCTGGGCTATGAACTATAAACAGACTGGCATCTCGTCAGTGATCTGCTCTGTAAAAATGATTTTTATAAAATTAAACAAAGAACGTCTAAGATTTTTGGCTTTCAGCAGTAAATTGTAAGCACATACCGACATGTTTATGATCAGAAAACACATTTTCTGTTCATTTGAGGGGGAATTTTACAAAAAAAAATATAAATAAAATAAAAATGTACATTTATTTCATGCAGTTACTGAATAATTTGCCTTACGATATGGTCATGTAAATTCAGATGGAAAAAAAATATATATATATATATACCCTGGAGAATAAGAGGTTAAACAATGCTACACACTGATAGGTTGACTGTGTCCAACTCTCAGTATATGCAAAATCAATTTACAGTGGTTTTGTATGTCTCAGCCAATCAGATTTTGGAACCGGACCTTCCCATCCTAGTGAGAACTAATTGCAGTGTGAAGCTGGACATTATGGGCATAAAATATTAGTCCAAATGAAGAATGAAGAGGGAAAAAAATGGTTTTGCTTGGGGTGAACTGATAGATTTTTTATTCTATGTCTAATTCTGAGTAATATAGAAACAGAGCGAGTGAAAGAACGTGAGAAAGCTTGAGCAGCAGAGGAATGAACATGTGCACCTCCTCTCTGAAAGCGTTCCAGCGTCTTCAGACATCAAATTCTGTCTTAAAAGCAGACGGCTGTCCAGACCACGTACACCCCATCAAACTTTAAAGCCATCAAATTTTGAAACCTTGCTGCGCGGCCATAGAGATTTGATATTTGTGTCACTCGTCCACTAAATCGCTCTATTTCTTTGCCTACACTCTTTCTAGTTCATTTTCTTTCCCACTCACTCATTCTCCCTCCGTCCCTGCCACTGATTCCTCAGTCTTTTAGCTCCCCGGCTGAGAGATGGGACTTAGACAGGCCGCAGACAGCTGCCACCGCTGGGAAAAGCTCAATGAATCAGGCGCTTTTTCTCTACTTCTGTCTTCCTCGAGCCACTGGAGGGGAAGTGTAGCCCTGCCTGTCACTCTCACCCTTTCAAACCACAGTACAGATGTATCTCAGTTAAATAGAGTATGGATGTTGTATTGCGTAGCGACATTGTGGTGACAAATTAGCATCGTGTGAACGTTAATTGAAGTTTTTTAAGGGCTTGAATCATGGAAAGCCAAATTGTCCTTGTTTCAAAGCATAGCGTTCACTTCACAGTCCATACAGTCTATATATGAAAGCTAATCAGGCCATACAGTCCATATATGAAAGACAAGTTGCAAGAAGTTGTGTTTAGTATTTTTGTGATGTCATCTGACGTCAGAAAATAAATCATTTACATATATCTGCCTTTTCAGTCTACAGCAATGAATTCCCACTCATTTATGCTGTAGCTACAAGGAACATTTCAACCTGGATTGTCTTTTGCAATGAGGTGCATTATAGGTTAGCAAATCAGAACAGAGCTCATTTATCTTAAATCAGTCATAAAGTTAGCATGATGAGAACTAGTGAGGTATAAGTTTCCATTACTTGTTACCTACATTGTAGATCCAGTGTGAGACTGAATAGGCAAAATTCAGACATCAGTGTCTTGTTTTTGGGCTAATTTTGAGCTAGGGCAATACTTGTGTAAATTAGATTTTCACCAAAAAGTATTTTGCTTATTGTTACATATTTGCACATTTGCGACCAGTGACTAATAGAGCTTGATCTTCAGTTTTGTCCATGTGGGTTAAAAAATCACCTCTGTAATACTGGTAGTTTTACTATCACACTTGGGATTTCTATTACTATGTTAGTACTAGGCTAACGGTGGTGCACATTAACATTTGGATGTTCTTAATGAAACATGGACATTTGAAGCTTTTAAAGGACATTGCTGTCAAACTTTATTTGGATGGTCCCCTGTAGATGATCTACAGATACTTATATCCTTAACAATTATAAGGGTAAGGTTAGGTTAGGAGTGGGGGTACATTTTGCCTTGAGTTTAGGGTTAAGTTTAATGTTAGGAACATTTATAGATTTAGAATCTTGCACAAACAACTTTAAGTTCATTTGCATTAAACAGGTATTTAGTTGAATCTTCGTTAAAGATTGATCCAGCTTCTACAAAGTGATCTACAGTGGACCATCCAAATAAATTGTTTCTGACATTCCATGTGTTTTATTTGAAGCTTGTACTACACAAATATTTTACCTTGCATGCAACAGTTGATTCGATTACAGTTCATATTCACATATTTAGGTCTTATATGACATATTTAGGACTTCCAAAAGGCCTAAATATGTCATGTCTGAAGTATTGTAAATCAAAACATGATGGGTGATTACATTGTCACTTCCTAATTATATTGGTCACTACGTTAGGATGTATGGCCTTCTGTTCAACTCCTGAAGGCCTAACCTATGGAAGAGCTCCCTTAGCTGTATCTGCCTAGATACAGAGAGAAAATCCTGAGTAGATAAGTTTCAGTTTTAAGGTCTTAACCCTTTTGTGTCCAACCAAAAGTTAACAATGCAAAAAGAGCATTACTACAATGCGTACAGAGTCTAGTACGCGCCCAGAGAGCCCAGAGATCAGCTTCTCCGGAGTATTGAGAGGCTGACGCCTTACACCTGCCTACAATCCACTTATCTGCACCCTTTATAACCCGGACTCTCACTCTGCCTCCTTGCGAGGTGTTCCCACTCTCCGTGTCTCTACCGAGCTACCTTCACCGTGTTTTGGTTATTCCTGTTGTTTCTTGGACTCTTTGCTGTTAACTCGCTGTTTCTGATCCAGAGATTTTGTTTATTAAAGACTCTGCTTGTGCATCGGACAACCCTGTCTGAGTGTTACACTATTAAATAAAAATGAATAAAGGAATCAACCTTCAGAAGACCCTGAGGGTTCCCTACTGTATACTAAGTGTATGATGTTCCTAATTTGCTAACTGCTGCAGTTGTCTTCTATGTTCAGGTTAAGTTTCACTGAGGTTCTCAGTTAGTTTCGTAAGCTGAAACTGTCATCATACACATACAAAGATTTCAGTCACTTAAATGTTTCAGTGGTCAGTTTATTCACTCTGGCCAGTGTATTCTTTAAAATCCGTGCTTATACATTTTTAGTGCATTTTACTTCATCATGCAAGCGTAGAAACTGCAGTACAGCCTTGGTTCAGCAAGTCAAAGCTGGTTTGCTGCTCAACAGCCCCATCTACTGCTGAGTTTGAGCATGTGCTGAGTGTCTCTGTTATGACTCTTCAGGGTCGATTCAGGATCAATCTCTCAGGAACAGGCTTACAGGTGGCTGAAAGCACCAAGTGGATTTCCCAAGGGAACTACGCCGTGGCCGACATCCACAAGTCACAGGTACGTCAACCACAGTGACCCCGAAGAATACTTCACCCACTGGGCTCATGTTCAGTATTTTAATGAAACAACACATTACTGACATCATGCTCATGAGATTCACTACCAGCCATGTCAGCATTTCTGAGTGAAGTGTTTCACTGAGGTTGTCATGGTTACAACTGTGACTGACGAAGTGATAAACATTAAATTTGAACTGTGACCCTGTTGATTTTTACTGCCTCTGCATCTGGCCTGCCTTACTACCACTCATTCAGGCGAGCCCCCCTCTACTTTCTCTCCTCGCAAGCCTGTTTCTCAGCTGTCCTCGTCTTCTGAAGAACTCTGCCCACCATCCTTTAACATTCCCAGTCCTTTTTTCTCTCATGTCCTCATTTCACATTTCCTCCTACTTAAATTCTTTCACTCACCTCCCAAATCCCTCCACTGCTCGCTCTTGAATCTGTCTGTCTATCTATCTATCTATCTATCTATCTATCTATCTATCTATCTATCTATCTATCTATCTATCTATCTATCTATCTATCTATCTATCTCTGAATCTGTCTGTCTATCTATCTATCTATCTATCTATGAATCTGTCTGTCTATCTATCTATCTATCTATCTATCTATCGATCTATCTATCTATCTATGAATCTGTCTGTCTATCTATCTATCTATCTATCTATCTATGAATCTGTCTATCTATCTATCTATCTATCTACGAATCTGTCTATCTATCTATCTATCTATCTATCTATCTATCTATCTATCTATCTATCTATGAATCTGTCTCTATCTGTCTGTCTGTCTGTCTGAGTACACAATACAAGGCATTAGAGTACACAACCCATGAACAGTGAACAGTGAATTACAAGGTCAAGCAAAACCCAGATAATGTAAATGAAACTCACTTTAAGACAGACTCACTTTAAGACAGACACAGATATCGGGCTGATTTGTTAGTTCATCATGATACGTGGCTTAGCCAGTCATCTTTCCAGTCCCCTTTACCTACATCGATTTTATAGATGTGTTCTTTGTGTACTTGTATTCTTTATTATATAAAGAAAATAATGTATAAAATAAACCCTTTTAATAAGTCTATTCAGCCAGCTAGCATCGAGTCTGTAGAGGAGAGCTGACTGTGACCCCCCAATATACTCGATTCTTTTCTTGTGCATGCAATTCAGCTAAAAGAAGGGCAGGGCTGACAAGCTTATTCATGTGCACTTAATTTTATGATATATTTAATGTCTATGGTTAGTGCATATATTCAAGTGTACACTTTTTTTGTGAATAATTCATACCTAAATGACGAGAACGTCTCTCAGGAATATATTCAGTATGAAGTTTAAGTATGTTTTGAAATAAGGCCCTTGTCTTGCTTCCCTCTCCTGGAGCCTCAAGTGTCCAGGCAGCGAGCACTATTGAGCAGCTGGTGTGAGGAGCCATGCCTCCCTTTTGTTTTGTAATGGAAATCAGTCAGGGACACTTTTTTGGCAGGGAGTAAAAAGACTCTGACTAAAAGCGCTCTGCACTCAAGAGGCCAGCAAACAGAAAATCAGTTGTAGTAGGTCAAGAGTCTGTGGAGAGCCCTACTGGACAGATCTTCATGCCAATGGGAGGCTGGCTGACACTTGTGTGTGGAATTAATGATTAACATGTATATTCCTTTCTTTTTGGTATACTGTATAGTAGTAACCTAGCGACCTAGCTAGTTTGCAATATACCATATGTAATGCATAGATCTGCTTAAATATAGTCCAAGTGATCATTTAGTTGCATGTGACATATTTTTTATTGCTCAGAAATCAGAATCAGCGTTGATATCGAAAATCAGTGCGATGTCAGTCTTACATGCAGTTCCTCTCTTGTCCTCAGGATGGCAGCAGAGTGACAGGAACGTGTGGTGGCTACTGTGCAAAATGCACTCCCTCCTCCAGCTCCGGCCTTCTCGTTCAAGTCACATGAGCAGTGTTTTGAACAGGTTGGATGCCTTTTTTAATACAGTTGGACTGTTTGGGTAGATTTCTCTGGATTTAAAGGAATAGTTTGGCAAAAAAATAACTACACAGTTTTCCCCCTAAACCAAATTTAGTCCATCAGCTAAGATGTTTGGACGTTTGCTTCTTTAGTTTTACAGTGGAGCCATTAACTGCATGCAGGCTCACGCTGGCCATTCACACATACAGCATGTGCACTGCACTGAATGATACAGTGGGCTTTATACCAGGAATCATCACTGCTTATAAGCAAGTTGTGTAGATCTTATTCTCTAAATGTATAAAGAGTCAAATCAGTGACTTTATTTTGCTTCTTAAATAACACTCATAAAAGAGCACAGTGCTACAGAAGTCCAGAGAGGCCACGAGCTGTTGCTACAATTTTCTGGATTATTATCTTGAGATAACAAGTTAATAACATTGTTATCTTGAGATCACAAGATACTTAACTGGTTATCAACTTTTGTTGTCTTGAGATCACAAGACAGTTGACTTGTTATCTCAAGATAACAACTTGATCTATCACAAGATAGTTGAGATAATAAGATATTTGACTCATTATCTCAAGTTGACAACTTTGTTATCTTGAGATCACAAGACTCATTACCTCAGGATTACAGCTTTTGATATCTTGAGATCACAAGAAAGTAAACTCGATATCCCAAGATAACAACTTTACCTTGAGATCACAAGATAATTATCTCATTAAAAAAGAGCATGCTGCTACAGACGTCCAGAGAGGCCATGAGCTGTTGGTATAATTTTCTGGATTATTATTTTGAAATAGCAAGTTAACTATTTTGTGATCTCAAGTTAACAACATGGTTATCTAGACATCACAAGATACTTAACTTGTTAAGTCCTGACTATTGAAGAAAAGAGTGAAAGGGGTAACAAAGTATGCAGAGAAATGGTCCATAGTGAACTACAAATACATCTATATGGTCACTGGAGCTGATAAAATGGACAGTGAGTGTAGAAAGAAGTGGGTGTACTTAATGAAACGGCCTGTTGGTGTATGTGTGAATGACCAGCGTGTGGCTGCTCTAGGATTTTCTGCTGGACTATCCCTTTAACCTCATACAGAAACTGCTGTTTGCTTTCAGCTGCCGTCAGCTGAACATTAATCTCTTTGTCCTCTTCTCTTCAGGACTCTCCTGTGTTGTTTCTCTCTCTGTGGTGCTAAAGGCAATGAAGAACCTCCTTCTTCCCCCCCCAACACATGTAGCATATGTACATATGTAAATGACAGAGGTGTATCTAATATACAAAAATACATTTAATTATTTATTATCTTCCACGTTTATTTTTATATTGTGCTGTAATTTAAATTCTAACAAAGCCATTTGCCATCATGAATAGCCCTAACAAAAGACTGCTGTGATGTCATTCATCACGATAGTGCTTTAGTGTAACACATGACATGCCCTTCTAATTATGTGTGACTTTATTTTTATCAATAGTGGAGTTTTTAGTACTTTTGATAATCTGAAGAAGAAGCACAGTAAGGAGCTGCAGTACTTTGGATCGGAGTGTCTGAGTGTGGGCTGGACAGTAGATGGGTTATTAGGGAATTAGGAAGTATGAAATCTAGAATGCAGCAGAAAATAACACAGAAAGTATGTGTGTCCTACATCTGTGTGTCGATGTTCACACGGCTTTGGCAGCTGAGAACTTTCTGAAAGCAGCTGCATGATCCAAGGTGAAACCTCAAGGTGGTCCAGGTGCACGAAGCAGGTGGCCTTGTCCCGGTCTAAGGGAGCGGTGGATGGAACTGGGGTGACTCTCGGCAGTGTGCAGGCATTCAGGATGGCAGAGGGGCAGCTGGAGCGAGTTCAGACAGAATAGCAGAAGTACACTGACACACAGGGTGACAGGAGCTTTGTAAGTACTGCTGGAGTTAGGGGGTCAGTGCATGTCTTAAAGGGCCTATTTCATGAAATATTTAACTCTTTGCTTTTTCAAAATAAGAGGTCGATGTAACTCGTCCCAATTGGTGATCTCGTCCCAGTCCACATATGGAATCAACCGTGAACACATATACACGACTGCCTGTATACACTGAAGCAATAAAGTGCGTCGTTCCTGCAGACAGTCTGTAGGAGTTATTGGGCTGTTCCTGGTTGCCAGGAAGCAAATTGATCATTCAATACATCCGATAGAATTGGCTAAAGTTTCAGTCTAAACTTGTACAAAACTTTCACAAAAGTTTTACAGAGCAGTTTTGGGGGATTCCACCAATTTTCCAAAAGTTTCCTCATAATTCAGTTTTTGAGATGTAAACAAAGTGTGTGTTTATGTGAAATGGTGCCTTGCAGAGAAAACACTCAGATTTATGTACAGTGGTGGTGATAGGAACCAGGGGTCACAATATCTACAACACCAGAGCCATTTTATTTAATTTCCAAAACAACAAGTGAACCAAAATGTCCTTTCAGTGTTTATATGTAGTGTTCATAATGGTAAAATGTGGTAAAATGGTAAAAATAACTTTTTTGAGGTTCTTTATGCAAGGGAGCTTTGGGAAGCATTAAATGCTTCAGACGTCTGGTTCCCATCACCACCACTGTGAACAATTCTGACTCAATACATTTATCTAGAACATGGCGCTTCACACCAAACAACTCTACAATGACTATTGTACATCACACCTCTGTGTAAAAGAAATGGGTGGAATTACCCTTTAAGCGAGCAGACTGGACTGCTTCATTATAGTATAGATCAGCCAATCAGAGCAAAGGTCTTTTACATACATTAGTTTTGAAGGCATAGTAACAACAACCGTATTTAATTCTAAGAGATAAAGAAAGGTTGAAAACAGGCTCAAATGAAGTATGACTGTTTTAGTGCGTGAACCCCCACAGATGTAATCTGACCTCAGGAATAAAATAAAAGAGAGAGAGTATAGAAAAGAGAGAGAAAAGAAAATAAACAAAATAAATGAAAGAGAAATGTAGAATATGGGTGTTTTAAAGGACGGGTAATAGGGTCACAATATGTGCAGTGCAAATATAGCCATTTCATTTACTTTGTCTACATCCTAATCATTTAATTATGCAGAAATTTCAGAAGCCAGTGGAATTCCCCTTTGAGTCAGTGTGCTTCTTGTATTTCCTGTAAAACTGTCTGAAACAGTGAGAGTGAGAACTCGTAGAGGACGTGTATCCGTAGCCACAGCTCTCCAGAGTTTAGCGTCAGGCCTGTGGAAGCGAAGACATGACAGCTCAAAGCAGGAGAATGCAGGAGAACGCAGCGCTGCAGCTCTGCTGCAGTCTGAAGACGCTCCAGCTTTACTGATCAGTCAGGTTATGCATTAAAGGGCTTTTTGAAGAGACTCTTTTCCCCTAAGAGCAGGAGAGGAAGCGCATCGTCTTTTTTTTTTTAGTTTATTTCCAGGAGGAATAGGTCAGGAGGAGTTGGCTTCAGGTAAAGGAGACGCTGCTCAGCACTGGCCATAAATGTCTTACAGCAACCAGCTGTTGGGAGTAATAGAGGAGAAAGCTGTGAGTAACCTGAGATCAGGTTTAGGGTGGGAGTCTACACTGGGGAGGTGACATGGCAGTATGTGAGGAGATATGCTGCACAGTGGTGTGTAAAAGTTTGCACGCCCATGTTCAAACAACATTTTTCTAACATCCGCACATTTTACTGCACAGTTACTGTTTATTTGCTGAACTGAACATACTGGAGGAAAAATAAGTTCTAAAATGAGGCCTTTGCAGAAGTTTTGTGCACGTTACATTTTATTCTTATTTTATTCCAATACATTAATCTCAGCAAATAAATGGAAAGTGTGCACTTAAATATGAAGACTAATATTATATTTACTTTGACTGGTGGTGTCCAAAGATTTGTAGACACACCTGCTCTTCCAGTGTTTCTTCTGAAATGAAGGGTGTTAATTAGGAGTTTGGCCCTCTTTGCTGCAGCAACAGGATCCACTCTTCTGGGAAGGCTTTCCACTAGACGTTGGAAAATTGCTGTGAGGATCTGATTGCATTCAGCCACAAGAGTTAGTGAGGTCAGGTGCTAATGTTGATAATTAGTTCTGGGTCAAACTCAACTAAAAGTTTCAAAAGAGCTCCATCATTCTAGAGAACACAGTTGCACTGCTACACAGCCCAAAGCTGGGGGGCTTTATACCCCTCTGGCTGACACCTGGCATTGAGCATGGGCTCATGTGCGGCCCATTCTATCACAGCACGTTTCTATGGAGATTATAATGCTATGTGCATGATTGAACACCTGTTTCAGCAACGTGTGACCTTAAACCTCATTAGAAGGGCTGTCTGGACACGTTTGTATATACTTTTTTACATACGGCATATTACATGGCCATGTAGTTGTATGACTTCGAAGGTTATGACTAATGGTCAGAAATGATTTTAAAAAGTAAAAGTGCTTTTTTTAGGCAGGTAAGATAAGCCAATGGCATTGTAATTTGTGAACAGAAAAGTTTGGCTAAATGACACATTTATTGATTTTTAAAGTGAAAATAAGTGAACACATCCTTTATGGAGAACACACTTCTGCATACTTTAATGCATGGTCATTGTTTATTTGCTGAACTTTACTTATTAGGAAAAATATAAAAATAAAACATAAAATGTGGCCTGTGCAAAAAAGGTGCACTTTATACAATGTTTTTTTACAATATGTTAAACTCTGCAAATAAATAGAAATTTTGCACTACAATTGGCTGAAAAATGCCATAATTAAGCGTCTTCTCTGTAGAGGATGTGTTCACTTATCTTCATTAATAATAATAATGATAAAAATAAAGGAAAAATAAACAAAATGTGTCATTTGACAGGATCAAACTTTTGTGTAAATTGTAAATTCACATCAAATAAGTCAAGAAACTTTTCATTTTCCAGTCCACATATATATATATACATACACACACACACGTTTTTATTTTGTTAGTTAATTTTAGTTTGTTTAATTAATTTTTCTGAATTTCAAAATACCTCACAGATTCTCTGCTTGTTTGTGCTCGCTCGTTTTGTTTGGTTTTTTTTTTGCATATTTTCTTTACTGACCTATTACTGTTAAAATTTGTCTTTTTCATTTTTATGTGATATATTTATCAGGGTACGGCCTCTTTTGTGCATTTTTATTCTGTTATTAGTCATTGGCTACTTGTGAGAGTTTAGAATCGAGGGAAGAAAAATCCTGCACTGTTTCTATCTTTTATATCAGTCATGCAGAAAACGAATTTGTGATACAACTACTAAACTATTTCGTCGTTGTCTGAAGAAAAATCCAAAATAGTAACTTTACAGGTGAGGGCAAAAACACTCTTGCATTTCAATGTAAGTCAGTGTAATGAGATTTAGATTTAAGGGATTTTAGAGCGTTTCTATTGGTCCATTCATCATGAATTTTTCACACAACATAAAGGACAGCTGGTGTGTTGAAATGATGTAGAAAAATAAACATTTTCTTTGGACAGTGACGATTTGAGAAATGAGTATTTCTCATGCAGGAATTGATTGTTGAATACAGTCATTGACAGTAATGAAATCGAAAGCCATTATTAGTGTTGATGTTCTTAGTAAAGGCCACACCTGCCTTACTTCAGAGATGGTGCTATGTACATTCTGGTTTGTTAGACTGTTATATTGAAGAGTGTTTTTGTATTTAAAGTTCACACTGATATGTTCTGAAAAGGCAGTTCTGAGTATATATGTGCCTTGTGTTGTGATATCACTGCTGTTGCAAGAACATCAGATTTTGACAGTTTTGATCAATTATCCCCAATTCTTTTGTCCTGTTTATGCCCTCTAGTCATGCTGTGCCTTCTGGGAGCTCTGTGTTCTTCACATACCGATGCACTTCTTAGTGTGAAATATGTGTATCCACTACACATTATTTTAAAGCTACCCACTTAAAGGGGAATTCCACCAATTTTTGCATAAATTCTACATTATTAAATGGTTGAGATTTAAACACAGTCATTCAGAGTTCTAGAGTCAAAATTGGTCACAGTGGTGGTGATGGGAACCAGACGTCTGAAGGCTTGGTGGGATACATGCAGGGCCTTGTGAGGAAAAAAGATCTATAAGGAAAGCTTATTTATCACTATTTTACCATCATCAACATTCCATATAAAAACTCAGAAGATGTGTGTAGGTTCACTGGTGATTTTGGATAGTAAATAAAACGTTGCAGGCATGGCAACTCCTGGTTCCCATCAACACCACTGCAAAGAAATCTGAGTCTGCACAATGAACCATGTCAGAACACACCGAATAACACACTGAAGGACTAACCCATACAGCAATTTTGAAAAAGTGGTGGAATGGCCCATTACGCACATGCATAAGCATTGGATAATATATTTACATAGCAAAGCTTGAGTGTTTATTCAAACAGTTGTGCAAGATGTTTAATGAAGCAAATGACACTGTATCAACATAAAGGCCTTAAACCTGAATTTACATGGAAAAGATGCTTCATAAACGACTTTAGTTTAAGGGCCGTTACGTCAATATGATGTTATTTACTTCATAAAACATCTTATATTATCTTGTGAATGTCCAGAAATTCTCACATACTGCTTTTTTATGTTTCTCAGTGCTTATGCATTTCTTATGAAGTAGGTATGTAACATTGAATGGATGATAACCACCAATAAGCATGATGTCATTTGTATAACGCTAGTTGATGGTTATTCACCTTCACTGCTGTTAACATTATTAGCATTTTGGCCTGAATTGTACTTTAATCCCTTGCATTCTCAGGTGTTTGCTCTGATTACAATTTGATTTTTATTTATTTTTAAATATTATTTTCACAAGACAAACACTAATAGTTTCCACACTGTCCACGAGATTAGTAAACGAGACTTTTCCGGAGGACATGTTTATGCCATGTTTATAATATGTACAGCAGGTTATGACATTGTTTGTCTGTTTGTCCTATACAGTATGTATGCAGTCTTCCTTAACTGTTATTGCCATTACTGAAGTGATATGGTTATCAATGTCACCTCCTGATCAAAATATAGGCTGTTTAAGTATCTATGCACATGCTTTTTTCTCATTTCTGTAATATTTATTATATTTACAGGTGTGTGTAAATCTTAAATTAATGTGTATTTCCGGTTTTCAAAGAATCGGCCGATGGAAACTGCCAAATACCTGTTTATAGACGCCCGCATATGTTTGTTACCTCTACGTTTACGCCAGCCTCTATAAAGATACGGAATTGCAATGTTAGGATTCACTTATCGGATCACATAAGGGAATAATCTTAATGCAATAAAGCCAAACTTAATATAATCTGCTGTTTTCTGTATGCGTTTTCTCTATAAATCTCATTTTGTCTTGACCTTAATATGTTTAAGTAGGGCGGCCTGAAAGATTAATCCAGTGAAATGCTTTAGTCTTCACGTAGGGGCTTAGTGAAAACTCTTCTACCTCCCTCCACTGCTGCCTTATCATAGCATACACGCTCCTATTCCACCAGCTGTGAAATAAGCTGTTACCTATAATCAGAAGGGAAGCCTCTGGGCCTTCTAGGCCTTCAGGGAAAAGCGTAATGATTGCTGGGAACTAAACTAATACATGCTCTTAACTTTTGCTTCATGTATATTCAATAGAATCGTGCTTGTATTTAAACTGCATATATTATAGTACAACTCTTGTTTCATTGTTACATTTTAGATCTGAGGAAAGAAGGTTTCAATTCTCAAAATGGAATCAGGAATGTGTTTTTTCCATGGTATCCAGGTAGATGCAGCTAAGCAAGCTCTCCTGTTGGTTAGGACTTCAGGAGCTGAAGGGAAGGCCTAATGCATTAGATTAACTATCAGCATAATTATGAAGTTAGAAGGGAATCAATCAGTTACATTTCATGAGAAAAAAAAGCAGCATCACTCTAAGCCTTTTGGAAGTTCTAGATACCTCAATGACTGTGAATACAAGTGGCAGCCAAATCAGTGGGTTGTTAGAAATGGAAAACGAAAGAGTTTCTGTGAAACTGCTACAAAGCAAAACATGGTAACATGTCAGTCACAAGCTTCAAGTAAAACATGGAATGTCTTTAAGACATTTTAGAACTGCTGAACAATGTTCATGCGAATCACTAACTACTAGAACGCCATAGAGGTGCTAACGGAAACCAACATTACTGTAGAGGTGCAATTTCATCATGTATTGAATGAATTTTGACTTTTATGGCTCACAATCGAAGGCCTAGCCATAGTTTCCAACTGCCCAATACTGCATATAAAGCATCCCAAAGAAACAAAATTATAAATAATTTCAAATTTCAGAAATGCCCCCACTGTCTCTGCATTTGAGCTCATCTGAAATGAACTGAAGCACAGTGGGAATGTATCGTAGTCTGACAAGTCAAACTTTCAGATTGTTACCAGTATAAAGATCAAGTTACCAACATAAAGTTCACATAACGTCCAGGGACTGTCATGGTTTGGGAGTGTATTAGCACCCATGGCGTGTGACTGTAACATTAACAACAAAGATTTATACACATTTCGGAGCAACACATACTGCGTTCTAGATGGTGGGAATTTCAGTTACATCCATGCTTATTTCTACATGACGATATTAAAGAAATCAGAGAGTTTGGGCGCTACGCTAACCTGCCTGCAGTCCAAACCTGTGTTGCGTTGAAAACGTGCTGCATTATGAAGCACAAAATATGAAAAAAGGCCCTGTATGGTTGTACAGCTGAAGTATAAAGAAAGCATAGCAAAAAATTCTGCTTTCAAAACTGTACAGAGCTCTGCTGTTGACACCCCATATGAATAAAAATAATGCATGACCACAACTTAGTAAGAATGATATAATTAAGCCATGACCACAGCTTAATAAGGCATGATCTTGTTCCCACACCTTACTAAATCGTGGCCATGCATTGGGATCTCATTCCCATGCCTTACTAAGTCATCGCCACGCATTTGGGATCTTGTTCCCATGCCTTACTAAGTCATGGCCATGCATTAGGAACTTGTTCCCATGCCTTACTAAGTCATGGCCATGCATTAGGCATCTAGTTCCCATGCCTTACTAAGTATAGTCCATGCATTAGGATCTTGTTCCCATACCTTACTAAGTTGTGGCCACGCATTAGATCTCATTCCCACGCCCTATTAAGTCATGGCCATGCATTAGGATCTTTTCCCTATGCCTTACTAAGTCGTAGCCATGCATTAGGATCTTGCACCCACGCCTTACTAAGTCATGGCCACTCATTAGTTTCTGACCTCCACCAAGCGCACAGCTCATATCACTCCTATTCTTTAACAGTTGCAGTGGCTTCATATTAGTTCTAGGATTAAGTACAAAATCCTTCTTCTTACCTTCAAGGCTTTACATGGTCTGGCTCCAACATTCCTTTCTGATCTCATTTCTTTATACTCTCCCTCTCGTGCTCTACGATCTTCTAATGCTGGACTCCTCACAATTCCCTCAACTGGACTTATACTCTCCCTCTCGTGCTCTCCCATCTTCTAATGCTGGACTCCTCACAATTCCCTCAACTATGGGTGGCAGATCTTTCAGTGCTGCTGCCCCCAAACTCTGGAATTCTCTACCTTCCTGTGATAAAGTGCCTGCCTCATCCCGGCATTCCCACTGTGCTTCAGTTCATTTCAGATGAGCTCAAATGCAGAGACAGTGGGGGCATTTCTGAAATTTGAAATTATTTATAATTTTGTTTCTGTGGTAGGGGACACTTTACGGGTAGCGTCGGGCAAAAGGTCCAAGTAACTGGAATGAGCACAGCTGGCACAAGAGCTTCTTCTTCATGCCACCTTTATTTACACTCCAACGCTCATAGATATTTACATATTTACACGCGCACACATTCAAACAAAAACAAAACGGAAATAGTCTCTATAACTATAAAATATACCAATGACTGCAAAGTCATGTAGGTCTACATACTCATCCCCTCCAGTTATCTGTTCAACTGAAAGAAGGGAGTGAGTCTGCCTTTACCCCAGGGTGCTCCTCCCCCTAAAACAAACCGTTACTGGCCTGGGTAAAAACAAGTACTTCATACATTTAAATATATTTATATACCGACAGCAGTAAATGTATTTGTCATTTCTCATTACATTTACTTCCCGTCATGTACGTATATATTTATGATTCAAATGCACACTTAAACATAATTTCCTCTCTCTCATCGAGGTTCTGTTCTTCCCTCCTCTTCTACAGACGATGGACTCACCCAGGTAAGTAAAACTCAGGTGAACCCATTCAGTTCCCTTTTGCACCACAAAAGAGGTAATCAGTCCTCAGGTAGGTACAGGTAAGTATATATGACCAGTCTTTATGTTGTGATGTGTAAAAACCTTCCACTCTTTGAAAGTGCTCTTCTCTGTTTTCCTTCAAATTCCTGCTAAAAACCTTCCTTTTTTCCTCTCGATAGTCTTAATATTTATTTATTTTTTAAATATATGTTGTAAAGTGTCCTCGGGTTTGTGAAAGGCACTATTTAAATTGAACTTATTTATTATTATTATTATTATTATTATTATTATTATTATTATTATTATTATGATTACTAGGACCGTGTTCGCACAAGTTGTAGCCACGCTTTAGGATCAAGTCATGGTCATGCACTAGGATCTCGTACCCACACATGACTAAGTCATGGCCGTGCATTAGGATCTCATTCCCACATTTTTTTAAGTCATGGCAATGCATTAGGATGTCATTCCCATGCATTAATACGACATGGCCACGTGTTATTTTTATTATACAGGCTGTCACAAGCAAGGCACTGTAAAACTGGACTAAGTGTTAAAGTGCCATTAAGTGTTAGAGCACATTAAGTTTATACAGTAAAACATCTGGTTTTTTACTGTTGTCAGTTTATTACAGGTGGCGCAGATTTCTGCTGATTTCTGTATTCATTAGCGTTTTACCTCTTCTCCCTACTGAAATCGAGATGTGCGCATTGTAAATTACTGTACATAAACTACAAATATTATCTGCCACATGCATTTTGAGGTGATTTGAGCAGAAGCGATGCTCAGCCTCCTCACGCCACTGTGTATGGCACCATTTCTCAGGCCTTTGTTTCAGACCTACAGTAGCTCACTGCAGGCTCAAGGCCATGCTGCTGACTTCCTGTCACAGTCTATTTATGGCAGGAGCACGAGGAATACTGAACCAATGTTTTGACTGTGGGGCAAAATGAATATGCATCAGATTAAACAGCATGTTACTATATTGTCTAGTTAGCACAAGTCTCCTCCTATCGGTGGCTCTGTCTACTTTAATATCCTGGAGAATACATGATGGTGCGCAGTGTGGCCTGTGCGTAACTGGAGGGTGACAGGCTTTATTGTTTTGGCTCTGCAGTCTGGCTCTGAAACTGATTACAGTGTTAAAGTACAGACTGTCAGCTTTAGTTTGAGAGTGTTTAAGTCTACACTCCGGCCGCTTTATTAGGTACACCTTCATAGTTGCCACATTCTAGTCTCAGCATGACAACCAAAGAAATGTCAGTGCTAGTAAAGCAGGTCAGCAGATCAGATTAAAGATACACATTCAAAGAAGTTCAAAACAGGAGAAGCCAATTTTGTCCATGTTTATAACATGTTGTATGGTCAGAAACCACATACGCTGGTTCATTTCATTACTGCACTTACATTGGTGGAGAATTCCACCAATTTTTCTAAATTTCTGCCTAATTAAATTGGTAATGTGCAAACAAAGTCATTCAGAGTGGTTTTATGGGAAATACTCCAACCTCAAGAAGCTTACAGACTCAGAAATGTTTACAGTGGTAGTGATGGGAACCAGACGTCTAATGCCTCTAAAAGATTCCTCAAAGAAAGCTATTACACAAAATGCTAATTAATACATTACTCTTTGTTCTATAAGAGTTCTAGATAGATTTGGGGTCCAAATGCATTTTTCAACACATTTATTATATATAAAAAAATCATAAGACACACACAGGTTCATTGGTGGTTTTGGATAGAAAATGAAATGGCTAAATTTGTGTTGTAGACATCGAGACCTCTGGTTCTTGTCACCACCACTGCAAAGAAATCAGTCAGGAGTTTCACTACAGTGACCCATTTCAAATCAAACCACTCTGAATGACTTTGTTTACATCTCAACCACTGAATTGTGGAGAAATTGGTGGAGTAAGAGTAAGAAAGTAAAAGCTACATTTTCCTTGAAATCCTAAAGAATATGATGCACTTTTATGATCCAGTCCAAGCACATCATTCACTAAACCACTAAACCACACCCCTTAATTTCAAACATCCAATCATAGCTCATTATAAATAAGTCTGGGTAATTGCTTGTTAGCCACATTAGCCTGATATATCCAGTGCAAATGTGCCTTTGGCTGAACTGTAGCTTTAATTGGTTGGCAGTATATTCCCCTGCAGATGCTCCTCTACTTAGGCGGCAGTAGCTGAAGTGTCAGTCAGCTGATCCTGGGACAGGTACCTGCTGCAGGTGAGGCCCGCGGGTCACCTGAGCCGACTCATGTTTACCATCACTATGGATACCCTGGCTCACACGACTGCAACTTGAACTACTCAAAAGGAACACCTGCAGACCTGATTACCCACAATCCTGCTGCAATCACCTTTTCTCAGCCAAACACTGGTGGTCAAGCTTTTCATTCCATTTTAGACTCCAGTGAGTTCACTGGCCGTCAGGCGCTTCACCACAGCAGGCTTCCTTCTGTAGCAGTTAGATCTTCACTGTATCTTCACAAGTGAGTCAGATATAATGGCTACATGTGGTTTGTTAGCATACAACCGCTATTCGCTAACACTTTGGGTGCATTTACAGAGCACTACGGAGCGGCACCAGCCACCTGGCATCTTACATCATATCAGTGCTTTCTGTAAATAATGGAAACATCTAAACTTGTTCTAGTGACTAGATTAACTGTTTTTAGTGTATATATATATGTACTTTTTCACTATAGTTTTTAAGTGTTATTCTTCTATTTTCTTTTTTTTCTATTTTCTTCTAGGATTATATTAAGATTGTATTTGGTGAATGAAGAAACAGCAAAGTAAGAATTTCATTGTACAGTGTAACTGCCTGTTCTGCCCTGCATATGTGTCACGACTGGCCCCTCCCAGTCCTGTCCATGTGCTGTGTTGTGTTTACTTCCCAGTCTTGTCCATGTGCTTTTTGTTTACTTTTTTCATCCATGTGCTTTTTAGTCCAGCCCCCTTGTTTCATAACTCTGCCCCTGATTGTTGCCACCTGTTTACCGCCTGCCCCTCGTTATCCCTGTTTTATAAGCCCCGTGTTTGCGTTGGTCTTTGTTGGTCTTTGTTTGGTGTTTGAGTTGCTTGTAAGCCTGTTCTGACGTGCTGCTTGTATAGATTGGATTTGTTTGTATTTGGTTTGTATGTCTGTCCCTCAATCTGTCCGTGCTGGCTATATGAACCTGGACTGTCATGACCATGACTCTGGATTTGCCCTTAATAAAAGTCATTTATCTGAGCGTAAGCATCCACCTCCTCGCTCCCCAGTGTTACAATATGACAATAAACCTCTTGAATCTTGTATATACAGTATGTGTATATATATATATATATATATATATATATATATAACATATATCTATATATCTATATATAACAAAATCTTCAAAATCAATAACTTTATAGGCGAACGTTATTTAGATTTTTAAATAAAACAATATGTTTAGCAGTTACACCTTCTTGAGCCTCAATTTAGCAATATATTTTTTAATCAATCATATAGAATTCCAAGCACCACAGAAGAGCTCGTCCCCACAGTCATGTGTGAATGCTGAGTGCATTTTGAAGAAAAGCACACGCTTTTCTGCAATTTTAACTGCAATACATGACGACAAAATATATGATTTAAATGACATAAAGAAAACAAATGGCAAATTGATATTATAAAATATGTAATGAAAGCTGTGGTCCCTAGGAGTGGTGGTGTCACTGGTGTTACTGCATAACAAAAAGTCTCTTATTTTGAAATAGAAATCACACTGATGACATCACGTGAGTTCCTTTTACCTTTTTTCTGAGGATCTATGAACAAAAGCACAGGGTAAGCCCACTTCATTTATCAGAATTTTTCTCTTTTAGCTCATGATTTCATATGAAGCTTATAGCTGGCATCACTGGTTTGACCTAATTTATTCTTAGGTGATGGTGAAAAAATACAGGGAGATTCACTTGACAAAGGCCCCAAATGTTCTGCTGTAACTCCCGTTAGGATGAAGCAATCCCAACCAAAAAAATACACTACATATCTTGACTTGTGTGTAATCGATTGCATTACATGTGATGATGGAAGTAATTTCTGTTATCTGCCAGACACTTGAAGGGGTGGTTGCAAACAGAGGTTAAACGTTGCGACGGCTGTCCGGCGCCTACCACATATCTCTGATGCAGGGGCATCCCGGCTTGTTCGAAGCTCCATATACTGAGGAGCACACTGCACATTGTTTCACTCAGATTGCTTTGCCCTAGCGAGAGTTATTACAGAATATTCAGGGCCTCTTTCGAGTGAATCTCCCTGTAGAATACAAATGGATTAAAGGACATATTTTACTGGATATTCCATGATTGACAACATGTGGCTTAAAGCTCTGCAGCAGTCATTTTGTAAAATGCATTGTTCATTAAAAATGTCTCTGGTGTTACTGTCTGTGGTGTTACCTTTCTTATGTGTAACACCAGTGAGGATTGGTAACACCACTGACACCTATGCAGAGATAGAAAAGTTTCTGTAGGACGACCTGAGTACAGTTCACTACGCCATCAAAAAGCACTTGGAAACTCTGTCAGGAAGAGGCCTAGCAGACCCAAAGCCTAACAGAATCAGAAGACAAGTTTCTGAGAGTCAGCAGCGTGACTCACAGGACAACACCTTAACAGTGGTCCAAATAAGCAGCTGTGAAGAAAAGTTTCAGCTGCAACTGAAGGTCAAGTGGTAATAAAGCTGCTGCTAAGGTGGCAGAATAAGAAGCTATCTAGCACCACCAGTGGAGGCTGGAAGACGGTATTATGGACCGATTAACCGGGTCTTTGTTAGGTGAAAAGACGGTTCCTCACCAGCCTACTAATATGGAGGAGGTGGCGTGATGGTCTGGGGCTCCTTTGGTGCATCCAGAGTTGGAGACCTACACAGGGTGACTAGCAACTCTGAACCAAATGGGCTACCACAGCGTTTTGCAGTGAAATGCAGTACAGAAAGGCGGCTACTTTGATGAGTCAAAAATGTAGATAAAGTTTTGTTAAAACAATTCCATTATTATTTTTATCTCTAACTTTTTTTATTTGTTCTATGCTTTCATTTCAGAGTACATTGAGACTGTATAAAAATCCATGAACATGGAAAGATAGATGGGTTCTTAACCTTTGGACCGGTAGTTTAGCTTCAATATTTTTCTTTTCCAAACTGTTATTGAAAGCGCACGTTGAAACTCTTTTTGCCCAAACCTGGTTTAAACATACAAGTCTCAAACTGGGGCCCAAAACCTGTGTGTGTGTGTGGGGGGGGTTCACTTATGGGGCCACAGAAAATAACAGGGCCTTAAGATATTGTTTGGAGTCATTATCGCAGAATTAATTTTTGCATTACTGATAACACAGATGCAATATGCAATCAGCCCTCAGGTTCAGAAGAGTCTCTGTGGGTGGTCTGATTAATTATTAGTTAGTTATAGCTCAAAAGGAATAGCTATGATCAAAACAATGATGGCCAATGTTTACCTGTGCCACGTTATTGATTCGTCTATATGGTATTGATTTATTTCCAGGCTTATCACCATCACAAATGGTAACGGCAGAAAAAAAACAGACATAAAAAGCACAGACGAGGCTTTTTAAAGCAGGCGAGGAATGGTGTGTATGCAGCCCAGGTGATTTTCAAACACATTCCCAGACATTCTCCTCAAGATTAAAGGAATGACTTCACTTGCGATTCAGCTCCAGCCTTTCACGTCTCTCCGGCCTGGGCTTTCCCATGGGACCATTTCTACCTCTCCCGCAGTTCGACATGAACTTCATTCCACATTTAACTGCACTTTTTAATAGGGACCATGAGAGACCCCCATGCAATAAACAATGCCAAAATCCATCCATTTTCCAATAGCCAATAGCCTATCTTTGCTTTCTTCTTCATTCTTTGGTTTTCTTTAAGTCAGAAACTCCATGTCAGTGTAAGCCTGCAGATATAGTCACTCTCAAAAAAAAGGAATGGCTTCTGACACTGCATCTGGTTCCTGGCACTGTATGATATACCATTATCTACATGTATGGACAAAAGTACAGACAAACTTAACTGCAAGAGGCTTTAGCTATGCTAAGAATAAACCTCCTATCCAAAAAAGGTGAGACTGAATTTAAAATCCAAATAAAGCACACACACAGGGGGAGCCTATCCCAGCAGTCACTGGGTGGAAAGCAGGATACACCATGGCAGACACACATACATTCCCTCACACCTGGAGGCTGGACTGTGTCAGGAAACCCACGCAGACACGGGCCGAACATGCAAACTCAGAAAGGAACCTGGTTGCCCGGCCGGGGAATTGAACCCAGGCCCTCCTTTCTGTGAGACGACAGCACTACCCACTGCCCCAAATAAAGCAATAATTTATAATCTTATATAAAATCTTGTAATCTTATTTAACCTGTATTGAAATGAAAACAGTACAAAGTCACCATATTTATTTCCTTATGACAATAACAATTTTCATACCAATTAATTTCCTTATGAAATGAATTGTTTTTGTAAAAATATGATCACTCTGACATTGACGTTTTCAATACAATTAAAGACTAGAAATGTTTAAACATCTTATACGAGTATAAAAGCGGCATCTAGGAGATGGTCTAGTTGCCGCTTTGGCAAAAAACATGCACCAGTAAATAATCCAAGAGTTTAAGAAAAACATTCCTCACCAAGTAATTGCATGGATTTAAATACTGCATCCTCTACGGTGCATAAAATCATCAAAAGATTCAGGGAATCTGGACTAATCTCTGCGTGTAAAGAGCAAGGCTGGAAACCACAACTGAGTGCTTGTGATCATCAATCCCTCAGACAGTCCCACCTTCAAAACCAGCATGCCACTGTGATGGATATCTGGGATACTTAGAAAAACCATAGTCAATGAACACTGTTTGTTGTTGCATCCACAAAAACAAGTCTGTACTACACACAGGAGGTCATAAGGCAACAACGTCCAGAAACGCTGCCGACTTCTCTGGGCTTGAGCTCATCTGAAATTGACTAATGCAAAGTGTAAATCTGTGTTGTTGTCTGATGATCCAGTCTTTCTTGGTGGTTATGAAAATAGTGGACAATGTGATCTGGGCCAATGAAGAAAATGACCATCCAGATTGTTACCAGCGTGAAGTTCAAAGTACAGCATCTGTCATGGTATCTGTGAAAGCACCATTTATACTTAAAGATATAAGCACATTTTGGAGCAACATTTGCATTATGTAGCGCCAAAACAGCACAACTGAAGACGTTTAATTAAAAAAAACTGGTTCAAAACTGAATTAATTGGTGTCTTCAGTCTTCAAACGATTACTAAGTGCTGTTCAAAGGAAACTTAATAATTGCTGCTTTCTGTTTAGCATTTCACATACTGTTCATTTTATAGATAATAGTATGGCATAAAGTGTAGAACCCACATAAGCAAGTCTACTTTCGATTACTAATCCACTCCACACGGTTTGAGGCAGGCTGTGTGATGATTTAGTCATGTACTTTGCATGACGCTAACTTAATTTTATGCTAATTAGATTCCATTATTTGTTAGCTACATAAGTCTCGAAGCTCCAGTGCAAAACTAATCACTTTGGACACCTAATGTTTTGCAGATTATATTTATATTTAGACTATATTTGGCAAAAACTGTGTACATTTGCGTTTTCTAGAATCTATTGGTTTAAACGAATGCATGTTATTGTGTATTCTTAGCATAGCAGTTGAAGTATCAAAGGCAGGCCTGCGCTATGGAAGCTGCTTCACCGAGATGTGAATACGATCCTGATCTGAGAAGTGAAGGGTTTTTTTCCATTGAGAGAATGGCCCTTGAGACTGCAAGCCTACTAGACTACACTGAGCCCTCTCTGGTTATCCTGCTAAAGCCTATTCTCCTCTGAAATAATAGCAAGTGCTTGTCGTGGAGCGGGTAATGCATTACCTAACAGGAAACTTAATTGAGAATTCCCCTGCCACTGCATAGCAGTTAGAAGTACCACTGAAATGAATAGAGTCTTATCCAGTGTTATCATAGTTGGGAGGAGCTTACAAAAGCATGCAAATCGGGTTTACATCACTATATGAAGCTGTATGAAGTACATGTTATACATTAACAGATATTTCTTACTAGACGTAAGATAATCCACTTGCAAAAAGAAGCAGAACATCAAAAGAAAATAAGTGAAAAAATAAAAGTTTCCAAAACTGGAGCTCAAAAAATAATTAAAAGATGCAAAGATACAACCTAACAGCCACCTGGAAGACCTGGCAGATCGCCAAATCTATCCCTATCAGATAAACAGCACTAAAAGCTTTTGTCTTTGAGAGAGACGAGAAAATCAAGCTCCACTCTTGCTTTAGAGAAGACAACTCAGCACTATGCAACTGCTTGGACTGTGAGAAACAAATGCAACCAACTCCTGTTACTGAACTTTGAAAAAGGAAGAATATTCCTGCAGATTTCTGTGAAAAACTGAAAGCAGGTCTCCTGAAAAGAATGCAAACTGTAATTAAGACAAAATAGATACTGAAGAATATGATATCATATTTAGCTATGGAATATTCTCTTTTAAATATACATTACATGGCCAAAACTATGTGGACACACCTCCAAACGACATTGTAATCTCCATGGACATTAGCAGTAGAATGGGTCATACAATGCCACCTCTGCCAAAAGTCAGCTTGTGAAATTTCTGTCCTGCTACATCTTCCCCAGACAACTGTAAGTGCTGTAATTTTGAAATAGAAGCATCTAGGAGCAACAACAGCTTAGCCACAAAGCAGTAGACCACACAAACTTACAGAATGAGGCCGCCAAGTGCTGAAGTGCAAAGCAACTATCCTCTGTTGCATCACTCACCAAACTGTCTAAGCAACATTGTTATAATAACTCTGCATTGGGAGATTCATGGAAAAGATCTCCATGACTAAGCAGCTGCACACAAGCCTAAGATCACTATGCACAGTGTTTTGGCTGGAGGGGTGTAAAGAACACTGCCAATGGACTCTGGAGCAGTGGAAACGTTTTCTCTGGAGAGATAATTCACAATTCTCTATCTGGCAGTCTGATAAATCTGGGTTTGGTGGAAGCCAGGAGAGTGCAACCTACCAGAATGTACAGTACAGTAAAGTTTGGTGGAGTAGGGATAATGTGCTAGGGCTGTTTTCCAGGGTTTGGGGCCCCTTACGTCCACTGAAGGGTGATGTTAATGCTACAGCATACAAAGACATTTTAGACAATTATGTTTCCAATTTGTGGAAACAGTTTGTTCCAGCGTGACCGTGCCCCAGTGTACATAGCGAGGACATGGGTTGATGAGTTTGGAGTGGAGGAACCTGCACAGAGCGCTGAACTCAACCCCACTGAACACCTTTGGGATGAATTGGAATATCGATTGCGAGCCAGTGTAACATCAGTGTCTGACCTCGCAAAAGCTCTCTTGACTAAATCAGCACTTAGCACAAATTCCCAATCCAAAATCGTGCAGAGAGCTCTCTCGGAAGAGCAGAGGCTGGTATAGCCACAAAAAAGGGGCAAACAATATTAATATCCATGGTTTCCGTCCAACAAGCTCATAGGTGTGTCCATGTACTTTTGGCCATATAGAGTATGTTTTGTTTTTTGTTTTTTTTATAAAAATTTTTTAAGTAAAACTTAAACACTTAAAACACGCCCTGAATTAAATCTGAAAGTTTGTAAGGTGTATTCGGAACGCCATTGGCTGACATGAGGAAAGAGGTGGGATGAGGAAGTACTCTGTCCATGTTATTTTTTCCCACCCGTATTCGGACAAACCCCGCCTCCTGCGCCAAGCCTGGCTAGTTGCGTCCTTCCTCGTTCCCTCTGATTGGCTGATTATCCTGACACCTCAGCGTGCGCCAGAACTGGTCTAGTAGCTCCTGGAGCGCGTTTCCTGGGAGAACTATCTCATCTGCACACTTTATCCATCCTTCTAGACGACTAAGATCGCTTATTAGAGCCCCTCCTCGCGAGACAGTGAGCGTGAACTAGTAGGAGGCGGGGCTTGTCTGAATACGGGCGGGACAACACAGCCCCCACCATTCCCCCAACAAACCGTGATGGCCCGGGACGCTTCGGGCTCCACCAGCGCAGACCACCTCGCTCGTTGATCGGTCACTGGAACTTTATTCCAGTCAGAGTCCAGCTCTAGTCCAGCCCCTCGCGGTCATGTTTACTCGCAGCTCTAAGAAGAGAAACTCCAGCCGGTCGGTGAGTAAACGCAACGCCGTGTTTGACCGCTGATCGGGTCCGCGCGCCGCTTTTACGCACCGCTTTTACGCAGGTCCTTCTCGCCGGAGAGATAAAATGAGCGAGTTTTCTGGAAGAACTTCTGCGGGAACGTGCAGCGCTGCTTCGCTTCAGCTCTGCCCTGTTTCTCTCCTGCTGCTGCAAGCTCATTTCTGTGGGTCGGTTTGCTGCTAAACAGAGGAAAGAGTCATTCTCCAAGAAGATGAGCTCCTTTCTGTTGAAGCCCATTTCCATACAGCCGTTTAGCAGACTGAGTCATAATGACGAGAAAGTTTTCAGAATTATCTGCGATGGCCTGGCGACCTGTCCAGGGTGTATCCTGCCTTCCGCCCGTTGACCGCTGGGATAGGCTCCAGCACCCCCACGACCCTGAGGGAGAAGCGGCTTAGAAGATGTGTGTCTGTGCGTGTGTGTGTGTGTGTGTGTGTGTGTGTGTGTTTTCATAATTATGACTTAGCATCTCATAAGTATTACTTACTATCTCACAATAATGTGAAATGTCATAATCGTGAGTAGAGGCCATTATATGAGAAGGTAAGTCATTTTTGTAACAGAGTAAGGCATGATGATGAGAAATTAAGTCATACATATAAAAAAATTACATCATAATTATGATAAAATAAATCAGAATTATGAGAAATTAAGTCATAATTATGAAATTGTAAGTCATCATCTTGACATGGTAAGTCAGAAATATGAGAAAGTACTTATAGTACTTAAGTACATACTTATGAGAAAGTAAGTCATAATTATAAGAAAGTAAGTCATAATAATGGCATAGTGACTGACTTTCATGAGGAAGTAAGTCATAATTATGAGAAAGTAAGTCATAATAATGGCATAGTAAGTGACTTTCATGAGGAAGTAAGTCATAATTATGAGAAAGTAAGTCATAATTATGAGAAAGTAAGTCATAATAAAGGCATAGTAAGTGACTTTCATGAGAAAGTAAGTCATAATTATGAGAAAGTAAGTCATAATTATGAGAAAGTAAGTCATAATAAAGGCATAGTAAGTGACTTTCATGAGAAAGTAAGTCATAATTATGAGAAAGTAAGTCAGAATAATGGCATAGTAAGTCACTTTCGTGAGGAAGTAAGTCAGAATTATGATGGTCATTATTAGATTCTGCCCTGCAATTGCTTGTGCTCGTGTCATTGCGCTGCATATTGTCCAAATCAATTATTTAACAAAAGTGTGGCATGAATAATGCAGGGCGTGTGGTGGTGGGTAACTTTGAGACTGTTGCTATGGGGCTGTTGAGGAGTGGATGTTAGAGGATGATGGTACTTTCTGTCTGGTCATATAGACCGTTGACTGTCATGTCTCTGCAGCTGGATAGCCACACTGTTTCATTTGCTGATGTAATCGTCCAGTTCATTTAGATTTTCAAATGGTCCAGCGTGTCTGTGCAGCCTGACTGATTTATTATGGTTCTGATATGATTTTAAGGGGCTAAAATTCAGATAACTGACCTTAATGGCTAGGAATTAAGAGATACCTAGTGCTTTATTGACTGACACACTGTGAATTGTCCAATTTTCTGAACTTGTACTTTTTCTGGATTGATCAAGTTTCCAAAACATAAACAGCACAACATCAAAAGTCTTAAAGGAATGGTTCAGTGAAAAACAAATCGATGCAATTTGCCACTTACCATGTATGTAGTGTATTGGCCAAGACGTTTTTAGTGTCCAAATTTTATTTCTTTAGTTTAACACTGGAGCTGCATGGCTAACATTGCTAACAATCACTGAGAGTCAATAGTCACCCAAATCTTTTCTGTTAATGCATCCCCAAAATGTTTCTTAACCTGTTTAAACCATGTCCAGCTCTTCATTAAGGACACAGACTTGTTTCTAAAAACTACTTTGTCTAGTGAAATTCCTGCCCCACCTAATCGGACTCCCCTTCACGTACATGCACACCGCCCAAATGGACACTACATAACGTTTATTTACAAACAACAGAAATCATGATTGTAATCTAGCGTCCATATATCTGCGTGACGAATGAAGGGGAGTAGGATTTCAGCACCTGCTGTCTAAAAAGGCTGCCTGCAGTGCTATGAAGTTTTGTTTATTTTTATGGTTAACAGGAAGTCATACTGTGCTGTAAAGCACATCAACAAGTCAACAACAGTTGCACTTGATGCTTCACTCTAGAAGCACTATACGTTCATCACCAAGGTTTCATGCAACTTGCTTCACGACATTGAGCCACTTGCAACTGTTGCAGCTCTGTTAAATGAGTTGCAGGAAGCTTTATATTATGCAATTTAAGTGCAATGTAGTTTCTTGCAAGTTTCATGCAACTAAACTTGCTTGAAAGTTTCACAATAGAAATTCAATCTAAGAGGCAAAGAGAGGTTGGGAAATGGTCATAATTATTTAGGTCAAAAATGAATTCTGATATATAGGAGTGGGCAAAATGATGGAATTTTATCCATTGATCTGGAGTTTGAGATCGTTGTTCGAAGTTCAAAATGTGTTTCATGCAACCTGTTTCACAACATTAAGCCACTTGCAACTGTTTCTGCTGAGTTTTAAATGAGTTGCAGGAAGCTTTACATTATACAACTCAAGTGCAACTTAGTTTCTTGTAAGCTTCATGCAACTAAAATTGCCAGAAAGTTTCACAGTGGAAATTCAGCCTAAGATGTAAAGAGAGGTTGAGGAATGGTCATAATCAAACATATTGCCCACTCCTATAGACATATAGGAGTGGGCAATATGGTTGCACTTTGTCCATTGATCTGGTGAAATCAGTAGTTTGACATATATGCTGTTGTAATCACATGATGTTATTGCCATTTTAATTGGCTGTTTCATGCAACATTAAGCCGCTTGCAACTGTTTCAACTGAGTTTTAAATGAGTTGCAAGAAACTTTACATCATGCAACTCAAGTGCAACTTGGTTTCTTGTAGGTTTCAAGCAACTAAACGTTTCAAGGAACTAAAAACTAAAAGCATGAAAGTTTCACAGTTAAAATTCAGCATAAGGGGCAAAGAGAGGTTGGGAAATTGTCAATTATATATGTCAAAATGAATTATGACATATAGAAGTGGGCAATACGACTGTATTTTGTGGATATTACATTACATTACATTATTATATTATATATTAGATTACATTAGATTATTGTGACAATGTTTATGTGTTATATTATATATTTTTATATTATATCATCATATAATATTTTTTTGCAATATTGCCCACCTCTAATGACATGTAACAATAGAACTAGCCACAGAAACATAACTAGCAAAATTAAAATGCACAAAAATTGTAGGATATGGCCTTTTTTAATGTTAGGCATCACTACAGATGGATTAGCGAAGGTGAGGCATTTTTGACCTTGTCGGAAAACGATCCTATGGTATAGTAATACTGCTGCGATATTTTCTCTCCTCTTCTCCTCAGCCTACTGCACTAGATGACCCAGAAAGAGGCCAGCCTTGTAATGTGTGTGGAGAGCAGTGCCCTGGCTTTGTCGTGCATAAATGGAGGTAAAACACCCCCTCTGTACTCCCCCTCCCTCTCTGAAGGTGCCTTTTCTTATCTTGCTCAGTGTCACTGCATCATGTAGAAGCTCATTGACTATCAGATTCACTCTGGTGGTGGAGTAAACAGTGCTGTAGAGGGCCTACACGGACACTTTTGGTGGATATTATTGTAGCTTGGGGTCTGAGGGTCCTGTCCGTGCTTAATATAAAAACGCACACACATTTGTTAGAAAAAGTTAGTTGATCCATCATAACACATTTGATGAGACAGGATTATTGACCAAATAATGTTTAGGCTACACCCAATATTAATACAGCTGGTTTTAATGGCATCACCTTGCGGCCTATTGCTGTTGTGTTCGCTGATTTGAAGTTGTACTGAGTTCAGCTGTGGGTCATGGTCCAAGCTTTCGGGGGTTAAAATGATCCCTACTTGAGGAACACTAGCACAATCTCTTCATCCTTTAAAGCCCAGCCTGCTGTGGTTGTTGTTATTGTGAATATTGCTTCTGTAAAGTATCCCATAGTTAGGCACTATTTACAGGTGCTATACATTTTAAACCTAATGATTTTATTGTTAGGGTTGTAAAAATGCATGATGGTGACATTTCAAGTGCATTGATTTTGTTATGGTCAATTTAAATTATTAAGTTATTATAATATTTGTTATACAATATGCCCGTTTTTGGTTCACAAAACTTCTAAAATACTTCTTTTTTTAATGCAATAATAATAATAATGATAATAATAATAATAATAATAAATGCTTGTACATAAACATGTGATATCCGTTCTTTTCTCAATTTTGTTTATCTATTGTCTAAATTTCACTTCAGAAGAAATATTTTTTTCTATATATTTTCTATTCTATTTTTTGTGTGCATTCAGTATTATTTTTTGTAAAAATAATTCTACATTATACCAAAATGATAGCATTGAATCGCATTGTGGTGAAACTTTTTATGATGCATTGAATCATTTTCTAAAGAATTGCTCAGGAATTGCAAAGCTAATGTGGAATTAAAAAATGTTTATTAAACAATTCTAATCAAATCAAATTATTCATGAAATTTGAGATTTTGAGAAATTGAATCATTTCCTATAGAAATGCAATAGAAGTGAATCACTGTGGAATTTGAGGTGTCATGATGTATTGAATCGTTTCCTATAGGATCGTAATAGAACTGAATCATTGTGAGCTCAAGTTGAGAATTTCTTTAGAATCCTGATATTTGAGATTCTTATGATGTACTGAATCAGTTCATATAGAATCCTAATAGTTCTGAATCATGAAAATTAGAGATTTTATGTTTGTATCCATTTTCTATTTAATTGTAAGTGAATTGAATTGTTGTGAGCTCAGAGATGAACTCCTCTGATTGCTGTCATTATTATTAGTATTATTGGCAGGACTGTCCTGTTGAAGTTGAACCGTAGGCGCTGTGGTACAGCTCTCCTCCTGAATGGAGCTGGCAGTGCGTGCCTGAGTCACTGTGGTATTGTGAAGGCCCAGCGCGCTCAAAGATAACAGTTTACATTGAGTCGGCTATTCACTGCCATTCTGGAGGTCCAGCCTACGTTCTTGCTTGGGCAACTTCAAGGCCTTCTACATTCTAATGTGGAGTCAGCGGAGTGGAAGGGAAGGGAAGGGGGGGTGAACTGCTGAATTGCCCCTAGATGAATGGCCATGTTTGTGTAGGGAAGATATGAATACTGTAAGGCTGTGGAACCACTTATAGTATGTACTTCAAATCATGTTTAAACAAATGAATAAAACATTTTGTGTTGATTTTATTGGTTTGAAATTGACTCAGGTTCCACAAATGTTCTTTCTCAGTCAAAATGGGGCAGTTGTGGGTTGGAGGTTAGGGAACCAGCCCTGTGAGCGGAAGGTCGCTGGTTTGATCCCCTGAACTGCCAGTACCTGACTGAGGTGCCCTTGACCAAGGCACCTAACCCCCCAACTGCTCCCTGGGTTGCCCACCACTAGTGTGGGTAACACCTCTACCTTCTATGCTGTAGACTGGCGTTCAATCCCCCCCTGGGTTAGCACCCTACGCTATACCAATAAGAGTCCTTGGGCAAGACTCCTAACACTACCTTTGCCTACCTGTGTAAAAAAAATTTCAAATTGTAAGTCGCTCTGGATAAGAGCGTCTGCCAAATGCTGTAAATGTGAAATGTAGTTTGGTGCAACAAGATGTTTGGTGTCTGAAGTTTACTTCTTTAGTTTTGCACTGGAGCTATTAGGCTAATGTAGCTAACAAGTATACGTCACCTTTGTGCAAACTGCATGCTTATATCATCACATGCTTGAGTTACATAATCTCAAACAGACTTGCTTATGTGGTTTCTAATTTGTTATCTATAAAAGCTGTAAAATCTATTTTAGTTTTTTTTTTAGATTATGTATGAATTCAGCAAATTTCGGATACCAAATTTGTCTTGGCTGATTGACTGAAGTGGGGTAAAAAGGAAGACGTTGTATATTTGATGTTTTGCTTATTATTAATTTGATCAGTGTAGATTTCTGTGTAGATTAAGTCTAGTAGCCCTCCTCTGTTTCTGGCAGCAGTATGCCCAAAATTTTGAATTAGCATCTCAAAATATTGACTTAATACATAAAAATAATAGCTTATTTTCTCAAAATATTGACATACGATCTTGAAATAATGACTTTATTTATCGAAATAGTTACTTTTCTTTTACATGTTTTAATATTATTTTGTGATATTTAGTAAATATTTTGAGAAAATAATCCAAATTCTGAGAAAATAAGTAAGAAATAAGTCAGAAATCCCTTGTCAGTTAACATAGTTAATCTACAAATGCAAATTAAGACTGTATTACACAAAGCAGAAGTACATTGACAACATCCAGAAATGCTGCAGACTTCTTTGGGCTAAAGCTCATCTACGATGGTCTGATGCAAAGTGGAGGCAGCATCTGTGATGGTATGGGGGTGTGTTAGTGTCAGTGGCATCAGTAACTTGCACATCTGTGAGGGCACCATTATTGCTGAGGGGGGCATATGGATTATGGAACAACACACACTGCCATCTAGATGTCTTTTTCAGGGACATTCCTGCCATCAGTGCCAACCCTGGACTGCTGAACAACTGAATATGAAGCAGGAAAGGGGAAAATATGTACTTTCACAACTGTAGTTGATGTCCTCAGTTCCCAAACAGTTAGTGATCATTCACATCACAAAAGGAAAGGTGATGTATCACAGTCGTAAACACCCCCCTGTCCTTCCAACTTTTTGGAAGCATCACATTTTGAATAAACATATCATTGTTGTCGGAAGAAAACCTTGTATCTCCAAAATGGTAACTTTACAGGAGAAAGAACATACTTTTCTTTTAATGTAAGTCAATGGAACCGGACTTTGTTCCAAGTCATTTTGGGTCATTTCTTTTAGTCCATTCATCATGAAATTTACACAGAGTGTAAAGGGCAACAGGAATTTTCAAATTATCTCAAAAACTGAAAAATGTCAAAAATGGAGATACAAGGTTTTCTTCCGAGAGCAGCAATATATATATATATATATTATATATATAATAAACTCAACTAGTTCAATCATTCAGTACATTGTCTTTGTGCTGTTGTCAATCAAATATAGGCCAAAAGGCTTTGCTAATCATTGCTGTCTGTTTTTATTCACATTTTTCCTGCTGTCCCAACTTTTTTGGTTTTAGGTTTGCTCTAAAATGGCTCTTGACTCGGTATAGAAAGCAAAGGGCAGCTCCTCGGCTGCAGTCTTCACAGCAGAAGGAGGGGCTGGGTGTTTGGTGGCTTGTATAGAGAGGAGATGGCTTGCTGTCTGCACTCCATTGCTGTAAACTATTACAGGGCAACAGTCAGCTCAGGAATGTGGCCTTAATTGCTTGTCTTTTGCAGTGCCGCAATAAAACCGAAGCCTCTTCCCAGCAAACTTGCTGCAGACATTTCTAAAGTTCTTGCCTTTGTCTGCATGTGTGTGGACTGCTTGGTATGGGGTCACTTTACAGCCTTCAGTGCATTAGCATCTCTTTATGAAGGCAGAAATAAGGCATTTGTTGTACTGACCATTGTGTGTATGGGACAGTTTGATGAGGTATGTGGCCATGATTTGACCCTAGACAGAGATCGATTAGGAAAAGCAGACAGGCAGGTATTCGTAGACACGCACACGATCTCTGATAAGTGTTCGCAAGCTTGAAGTTCCTTTGTGGAAGGACAGTTGCTAAAGCAAACAGAGCTAGCTGAACTAGCCTGCAGCTGCAGGCACGTTGCTTTTATTCACTTTTGCTGGCGCCATCCTTCACACTTTATCGCCGCTGTAGGTGTGAATTCAGCTCCACCTGCATGAGCACCTGCTTCCTCAGCCGATACTGATGAAAGAGTGTGCAAACTTGTGACTCTTCAGCTGTTCTCTCAATGCGACGCCTTAGCCACAACCTTTCTGCGTATACATTTAAAAGTATTGTTTGTCAAAAAATCTGATTTACACAGTTTTCTGCTTGCTCCAGACGTTGGATCAGCCAAGACATGTTTGGTTTCCAGTTTGTGCAGCCAGTGCTGGAGCCGCAAGGCTAACATTGCTAACACTACATCCATAAATATCCAAAACTTCTCTCAAACCACATCCAAGTTTTCATTAAGGTTGGCAGACTTGTTAATAGAGCAATAAGCTATGAGAGGCCGTGCGTTATTGTGATTTTATTCCCCCTTCCTTGTGATAACACTGCAGTAACACACGGCCGCAAGTGACTTATTGCTTTTATAAAATGGCAGGCGACATAAAATATGATAAAATACACAATTTTTCAGAAAATAATTGAAGTTATTATTAATCATAATTGAAAGAATCAAGTATTGTGCCAAATAATGTAGTTCCTTTAGACTGTGGTATTATTGCCAAGCAACCACTGAGCACTGAATGAGGAGTACATTTGGTCGCCCATCGCTGTATATTGCGGTCATTTCATGCTTTTTAAAAAGTTTTTGTTGTATAACAATGAATGTACGATAAAATAGCACTGTTTAATGCAAAAACTTTAGCTTTATAAGCACTTTTTGGTCACCAAATAACCACTGCGAGTCTTATTTAGCACCAATCCAGTGGCACTTCTGTTCTCGTGCTGGAGCTGAATCTAAAATGGCTCCCCACATAATGTACTATGTAGGATTTTAAATGCTGGTTCTTCACCCCAACTTGGCAAAATGTAGCTAAGAAGTCATTTGGGACTCACCTAGTGGAGGCTAGAATTTCTAAACTTTCATAGTTAACACACTGTTTGGGGAGTACAGAGCCGTTTGGGATTCAGCCGGGGTTTGACGTTTCTTCTGACTGAAACGTGAACATCTGAAGCATGTAATCCATTCAAGTGACACTTTTTAGACTTTTGTACTGTTGTTTTACAGTTAATCATACTGTAAATACTTTAATTCAAGACTGTGATAATAATGATGGAGTTGGTTAGGCTGTTGGCTATCTTTTAACCTTTTAGCTAGCTGACCAGCCTAGATCTAGTTAAGAACATAAGTTGTCAGCCCCTCAATTTGAACAAAATGGGTTGTACCAGACTTAAAGGCACTGTAACAGAAGCAGCCTAGGGATATAGATGGGTTAGAAAGTGGTCTCATAAAAATTAATCATCACTGTTTTTGTGCATTTTTATGAATAAAATTCAGGGAAAAAATAACAACACAATACAAGAAAAATAAAGACATAGGCCTGTGCCAGACAAGATTCTCTATCCAAGCATGCTTACACTTGTTTGGAAGTTACGGCCTGTACTGTACAAGCATACTAAAAGCTGAAAAGCCAGGACTTTTTTTAGAGCTGGCCTTCCTGAAATTAATAAGTGACGAAGAAGGTCATGTACGAACGCATGAGACCTACATTTCCAGCACTTAACATCTGTATAGCTTGGAATTCATTAAAAGATTCATGCTTTTCAAAATATTCACAAGATGCCAAGGACTTGAGGATGAGACCTGCTCTCTTTTCCCAGATTATTCCGTTACTACATCAGTAAAGGAGTACTCTCAGAACTGCTGGGTTAGGTCATGGGGTTTATATCCAATTCGTAATGCAGAGATCCTTTTGGTAGTGTGGTTGGAAGATGTTTAGTATTCCTGATCCTGTATTTCATTAAGTGAATGTGTTTGATTTCAGTAGCACAACACTGTCAGGTTGGATACAAAAGTCTTAACACCTGATGGCCATGATCCAATACTCATATCAAAGTATCCAGTATCAACACAATAAAGAGAAAAATATGAAGGGAAAAAACAACAAATTTAATCCAAAAACAGAAACTTTGAAGGTAATTCAAAGGCATCTCAAGGCAACATAATGCATTAAGATTTTGTAGACCTCCTTACTAAGGTTCATTTGTTTAACTTAGATTTATGTGAAAGGCTGCCAATAAACATTTTTTATGGAAAAATGCATTACATCTCATTTGCATCTGTTTGTAGCAGACATTCTAATCATTTTATAGAGGAATCTAATTTGGCATTCAATATATAAATACTATTTATAAAACAATAGCAATGGCAACAGAACCCCACTGGCTATTTGGCTGTACAGCATAGTGGATAACACCTCAGCTCTCCATCCAGCAGAGTGTAGTTTGATTCCCTGCCCAAGCAAGCACATCTGGAGTTAATCTAAAAAATGTAAAAATAAATAGAGTTAAATCAAGCTAAAGTTTTAAAAACAATTACTACTCACTCAATTTGATATAATTTTATTTGGAGATAAGATGAAGAAAAAAAGGTACTTCCACCAACTATAGGCAAACTGCTACGGAAATTTAAAATGTTTTCAGGAAAAAGGTGCAACACTCACTCAACAAAGTCTTCAACAAAGTCTTCAACAAAAGGTTGAAAATGGCATTTCAGCCCACATGCAAGGCCTTCATTAGATATGAAAAACAATACCACAAAAAAAGGCATTTTAAAAAGCTCTCAAATAAAAAACAGCTGTGGTCCCTTAATTAGAGGAATCGTCTCTTGTGATTTATCTAGAGGCCTAAGCACAGTCAGAGGATAAAGACTTAAAAGTTACATTTCATCATTCACGAGGACAGGACAAGACAAGACATTCCCCTCAAGAGAACATGCATCTATTTCAAGGTTGAGTCGCTTTGGGTATAAATGTATTACTCCCTTTGCTTTCACGTTTTCCTTTTTGCTGGTTTTGCTGGGAATCGCTCTTTTGCCTCTGAAATCTTTCTTCAGCTACTGACTTTTGGCACATTGTCACAGTGAGGGGGGAGGTTTCTTAGAAGAAGGCATTCACATCCTCTGTCTATTAGTCAACTGATTTGGAGTGGCAGGTCTTCAGATGTGTAGCCACGCCCACTTTGTGAGGCAGGAAACATCCCCAACAAAGCGGAACATATTCTACAGTGTGCGTCACTGCACTGGCAGGTCTGACATTATGAGTAATGTTTGTCATATTCCTTTGAAATAATTACTGAAGCACAAGCTCAGGGTCCTGTCTCAAAAAAAAAATCGGATTGTTTCAGCCATCAAGGTTTCGTCATCGGTATCGGTGTTAGACATGAAAACGTGATGTCATCTTTTCCCTAAAATATAGATCCTTTTAAAACAGCCCATATTTTATATTTGTTTCTTCCAGTTATCATAATAGTATAGCTTTAAGTGCCAAAAACATTTGTAATTTATTATAATGTGACCATTTTCCTTAGACTATTTATCCCTTAGACTAAAACAGGTGTGCCTTTAAGACTGGTGTATGTAAATGATCTCAGTTCTGATAAGCTGCATTGTATTGTGCCTCAAAAGTAGTCCTGAAACATGTGTGAAACACTCCTTATAACTTCAGTGGGTGGAGCTAAATTGTTGTAGCCTGAGTAGGTGGATGGATCTAAATGTGTTGGTTTTCATAACATTCAAAATGGGTGTTTTTGTTTTGCAGCTTGGTTTCCATAGAATGTACAGAATGTCCCATTATGGAATATCAAATATCCTAGAAAACCAAAACGGCATACTCCGACTTCTTAGACTGGAGTAAGGTCTAGAAATCTGATTAAGAAATCTGATAAAGAGAGCTGGATTATTTAGCTCAGTATTCAGATTTCTCAGTGCCTCTTACTCTGATTTCTTTCCGATCCCTCAGTCTGAAAACAGACTGTGGCACCGGAAATAAGCAGCATTGCCGCGAGACGCAGCAAAACACTTTTGGAGTGATTCTGAAACCAACTACATGCTTTACGAGATGCAGGATTTAAAGATTCTTCATCTTTTAGATAATGTATGTTCATATATTCAAGTAAAGTGGCAAAAGGTTTTTAAAAAACACAAAGCCATGGCATGAAGTTTGAGTTTTACATTACGCCTTCGTCACGTCTTCTTCTGTCTTATTGAGTACATGTAAACGCACTCATTGTTTAGATACTACATCAAGCTGTTTATATTATATTAAAATGAAAAAGACTTGATTTTCCATGATATGGGCCCTTTAATGTTTTGCCTTAGCAGTGTAGCAGAGCATTGAAATGCATTGAGAGCAAACATGCACTGATAGAAAAATGAACTCTCTCTCTCTCTCTCTCTCTCTCTCTCTCTCTCTCTCTCTCTCTCTCTCTCTCTCTGCTTACCAAATTTATCTCTCTCTTTCTCTTTGTCTTTCTATCTCTTGCCTTGTCTCCTGAGTAACAGCCCCCCCCCCAGCCAGAACCGGGAACTGTGGTTCGGAAGAGAGGAAGAGGAACTGTACAGGGTGGTTTTATCTTGCGCTATGCCCTGTGTTGAATAATTAATGTAGCCATTGGCTTGATTGATTTTCTTTGTGCTAATGAGGCTCATTACATCCCTATTAGCAACAGCGCTGCGAGTGTTAGCTATCTGATCAGTCTGTTTGTGTTTTGACCCACTTACTCCCTGTTTATGCTGATCTAAGTCTGGCCAAATCCCAACATTAATCATCATTTTAAAAAATAGCTGAACCGATTTGAGTGGAATAGCACCCCACAGGCCACAGGGAGGCTAATTGTACTGCGTTCCTGAAGTTAGCGCATAAGCTGCAGTGCTACAGATGTTAATAATGATCCTAACGACACACGAATCCCACCACTTAACCCCTGTTACACGGAGGACCACATACTCCACTCACTACGCGTAGTGGCTGATGGGCTGAGGGGAAAAAAACTGCCTGTTAACAACTGGAGCTGTTTGCAGTCGAGACCAAGACAAAGATCTCCCTTGTGCTACGAGGTCTCGGCTGAAACCGCAGACGAAGTAAAAGCAAAAAATGGAGGTGCAGAGAGAGGGAGGCTTGAGTTTAAAATAACGAGGATGGTAAACTGACCCTTTAGAGGGTTTTTAACATTATAGGTTTTCTTAATTGAATTATTTATGTAACAAAATGAAGTACACTCTTTAAAAAAGCCCCAGATAGCAGACTGTTCTGGGCCAATTCAGGCTTTCCTACGCAAGTGTTAGTTGACTACCGAGTAAATGTTAGGTATGTGGGCCAGAATGGGGCCAGATGCCATGTGGCTGCGTACGGTTTTGCCTCGTGTCTACATTTGTGGGCCAATTCTGGTCTGAATGTTGTAGACAAACAATATAGTTGGGCCACATTTGTTGGTTCTACTCTCTACTCTCTACTCTCTACACTAAAGTGTGTGGGCTAGCTCTGGGGCGAGGGCCCAGATGTATATCGGGCCAGGATGTGGCCCTCAAGTGGGCCAGATGAATTTTGCCTACTGGGGATGGTTCATGAAGGGTTCTTTAGTAAAAACAATGTATCTGTTTAGAACCATGTTCAAAATAAAACAATTTCATGCTTCATCAGATTGATGGAGAATGTATTATATATAATTTTATAGAGAACCTTTTTGAACATGGTTCTATATAGCACCAAATAGGGTTCTGCTGTTGTTACAGTGTCAAGCTTGTATAAGTAGAAGAACCCTTTGCTGTATAGGACCATATAAAACATATTCTCCATCTGAAGAACCATGTCAACATGCAAAGAACCATTTAAGCATGCAAATAAATTGGCCTATATAGAGTGTAGAACTTATGGTTCTAACTACTAAAGAACCCTTGAAGAACCCCTGAATTCTGTCTACTTTTGTTCAGTGTCACACAGACACTATATCATATGATGTCATAAGTAAATTCATTTGAGATTTTTTAACAACTTAACATGGTTTGATGCAAGTGTCTGATGATGTGGAGCATAAGTTTTCTTTCTTGTTAGCACAATAACCTCATAGCTGTAGCGCAAATCTAAAGAAGCAAATGTCAGACACTAAACAAGTCTTGGCCTATTGACTACATCTTGGGAAAGGAAGAAAAGGTGTAAATTAGATTGTAAGCTGAATTACTCATTTAAAGCTGCACTATGTAAGATTTGGGGATTTGGAGACCTCTCTGGTGGACATGTGTAATTGCATGCAGTATGTGGAAGAACATTTTTAATGTCATTTGTGCTTTGGAACCCTTCCCTGAGTGGATGAATCTGGTGATTGCAAATGCATTGAAGGAGTGAATTATCTACTATTGTCATCATATTGTCATCATCATCATCATCATCATCATCATAAAGATATATGACATGGTCTAAAAAGAGGATTCGCTGTCTGAATTTTAATGACTCACAGCAGCACATGCTCACCATATTTTATCGCCTTTCAATTTTGATGAAATCTTACATAGTACAGCTTTTAGTAAAACTCTGTGTTTGTTTGTTTATTTGTTTAACGCCAGTGGGATTAGAATACACATTTAAGCTCTATAACTTGATAGCTGCATGCCTTTGTTGGATCGTAAACATCGTTTACATTATTTGACATTCTAATCACATTGGTGTGGCGGTCGTTCCTGAAGGGTTAAGGTCGGGGCGCATCAATGGAGATGTTCTCCAGAAAAGTCCATTTAGAATTTTTCTCAAAGCAGCTGGGGCCACTGACATGTGTCCTCCTGCTAACCCGATCACATCTACATAACACAGGCCTGCACTGCCATTCAGCCTGTTAATCAGCAGCCCGGCTAAATCAATCTGTCAGAGCTGTCTGGCATATGAATGGGCTTTAAGAGCAAAACTCTTTTCAGGCAGAGTGAAGGCGGAGTCAGACAGAGAGAAAGCTTGATGGTCACACTCTGTTGCTCTCACTCTCGCGCTCACTCTCTGTTTCACACACATACACATATACACAGACATCAAGATATGGGGTCATACATTAGTTCCTATGGGTCATAATAATTCTACATCCCACATGTATATATGTATGTACATATACATGTAAGCCTTTACATGTAATAATAATAATATGCTCTACATATACACATGAAATTTGGACTTGTAACTAAACCCTTTTAAACCCTTTAAATATTTATATATGTGATTTGGAATAAAACAAAACAAAATGTTCCAAATCACATTACAGAAAGCGTTTTTGAGACCCTACCACAAATTTCAGCGTAAAACCGGACACCTCAAACTACCGAGCATCATAGTTGTTCTACCATGCTCATAAGCCTATTTTGTACATAAAGCATGGGCAAATTGTGTCCGCTTTGCTCCCAAAACTGCTGCAAAGTGCTTCGTACACTGGTCCCATGATATATCTTAAGGACGGAGGACAGAGGCGGAAAGAAACCCGAAGGTCATGTTCCCTTTCAGCCCCTCAAAAACAGGCCAGTACACACTACAGTCTATTTAGTTTTGTCATGTGAAGACAGTGTTGAAGACATTGGCTCTTAATGGGACAGAATCACTGTCCCCCTCCCCTGCTCTCTTTGAAGTGTTAACCACATGCATCTGGGCTGCCTGCTAACGCTCCCTCCGCTCGTCAGCTAAATGAAGCTGGTTTTCCTGCTCTTTGGCCTTGTTCGGGGGTCCTCTGATGGTTTGTGGATGGTGTAAATAGATGAGCGGGCCTCTAACCTCATTGATGAATCATGGGCCAACCTTTGATTCAGTGACAGTGTTGTGCCCACATTGCTACATTGCTGCCCTCCTCTGGTGTATGTTTATGTGTGTGCGAATAGGGGGGCATTGATTGGGTGTAATGAGCTGTTGTTTATTAGCTATGATAGTCACGCTGACAGTGGGCTGGGTTGTATATCTGGAGCAGGCTGAGGTGCGCTGGGAGCAGGAGGAACGCTGGTGTGTTTGGGTGCAGAATATTGATGAATTCCAGTAGGACAGAGAGCAGGGAATCAGCATGCATCCAGCTCAGATGACTCACTGCCATGTTTAACCCCATCAGGTCAAAGGCTGAGTTTTACGTGGCAGACCTCTCATGGAACGTTGGTTGGTTGGAACTTTCATGATACTAGACTAAATTTCATTTGTGAAAGCCTTTTGTAGTTCTCTTGCGGTCCTTATTTGCGTTTTAACTTTATGAAACACATTAAACATACACTATATGGCCAAAAGTATGCGGACAAACATAGCTCTGTGAAGGCCACTGGAGTTCCTCCACCCCAAACCATGTCTTTATGGAGCTTGCTTTGTGCATGGGGCACAGTCATGCTGGAACAGGAAAAAGCCTTCTCCAAACTGTTTCCACAAAGTTTAACATGGCATGTTATGCTTTACATCCCTCCAGCTGATGCTTGGCATTGCGCATAATGATCATAGGCCTGTGTGCAGCTGCTTGGCCTAGGAGACCTATGATTCAGTTCTTTCGCGGATGTTGTTTGTAGAAGCAGTTTGGCGCTCTGTAGTGAGTGATGCAACCGGAGGTAGGCGATTTTCAAGCTGTGCGCCTCAGCACTTGGCAGCACTGCTCTGTGAGTTTGTATTGTCTACTACTTCATGGTTAAGCTCCTCTGCCCTCAACATGCTTCCATTTCACAATAGCACTTACAGTTGACTACGGCAGACCTAGCTGGGCAGAAATTTTATGAACTGCCTTGCTGTATACCTTAACTCAATCAGTATGCCCATATTCTTTTGCCCGTATAACGCATAATGCAAGCGGCATTGATTTATCTTTTTTTATTGCTTCAGGAAGTGCAGAAGTTGCCCAGAAATAAGTTACATGCAACTAGTTGCAAGAAAGTTTCACCACGGGAAGCTAGTTAGTTTCATAGGAGTTACTGAATAGTAAATTTTAAATAAAACTAAAGAGTTTTAACATGATCAACATCTTAAGGTGCCTCTGTGAACTGCTAACAGGTCAGTTATCTGCCATCCAGTAGCTTTAAAAGTCCAGACCAGATGGAAATGGAAGCTGGTTTCTATATGGAGGCTTTAATACTGTCTTTTATACAGATGTCGTCTGGTTCAGGCATTTATGGACTTTGTACAGAATGTCTTTGGAGCTGTACAGGTATGTTCGTGCCTGTACATCAGAAGTGGAGATAATCTCTCATGCTTGGATTCCATCCAGGCTATAATTAAACACCTTTAGGAGAGCAGATGCTCAGTGGAGTGAGTGTGGGCGTACATGGAAAAATTGTTTGTTTTTCTCCTACCTTTCTCCAAAGCTGTTGGGCTAATGATTACAGGACAGGTTTGTGTCTGTGTATGTATGTCTAAATAATGCTCTGTGTTTTTGTGTATGTGTAAGAAGATAAAATGAGCACTGTAAAGGCCATCAGATGGTGTTGTGTAAGGTGTTTTTCTTTAAGACCTTTCTACACTGCAGGCAGCCTCTTAAATTATGCGGTCTAAGGGTTGGGTGATATGACATCATGTTGAGATTTTGACAAAAGTTTGATAACATGCTTTTTTGTTCATTGCAAAATAGTTGTAATGGATACGTTTGGTTCTGGAGAGGAACTCTTCAGTAAAATGTTCCAGAAAATATGAGTTGTGTGAGGATGTGAATTCTTCTGGGGAGTATGAATTCTGTTGAATGTGAATTCTTCTGGGGAGTATGAATTCTATTGAATGTGAATTCTTCTGGGGAATGTGAATTCTGTTGAATGTGAATTCTTCTGGGAAATGTGAATTCTTCTGCTGAATGTGAGCTCTTCCGCAGAATGTAAATTCTTCTGGGGACAGTGAGTTCTTCCAGAGAATGCTCTAGAAAATGTGACTTGTGTGAGGATGTGAGTTTTTCTGGAGAATGTAAAATAATCTGGAGATTGTGACTATTGGAGAATACTGGCGTTCTTCCAGAGAATTCCTATGGCGAATATGAGTTCTTCTGGAGAATGTATTTTTTTTTCTGGGGAAAATGAATTCCTTTGGATTTGAGTTCTTTTGGAGAATGTCAGTTCTTTTGAAGAAAGTTAATTCTTCTGGAAACATCTTCTGGAGTATGTGGGTTCTTTTGGAGAATGTGAGTTCTTGTGAAGAAAGTTAATTCTTCTGGAAACTGTGAGTTCTTATGGAGTATGTGGGTTCTTTTGGAAAATGTGAGTTCTTGTGGAGAATATGAGTTCTGGTGAAAGTAAATTCTTATGGAAATTGTAAGTTCTTTTGAAGAATGTAAGCTCTTAAGGGGATTTACATTCTTCTGCAGATATCATGGTCTCACTGGGTTCTATCTATTTCAGTCTCATTGCTATTTGGTTCAGTATTGTCTCTCTACATCGAGCAGCTGGGTCTCTGCCTTTGAACTGGACTTGTATTTTCCCTTTGAACTTCAAAAGCTTCAGTCTGTCCTCAGAGCACTTGGCTTTCTCCCTACATCATTTGTGAATTTCCTTTTGGACATGATGTCGGCACCATCTGACAGGTGTTATACTATCGCAAGCGAGACAGAAATTTTTTATCAGAACTGGTATCAGATAATCCTTCTTGAAAGTAGATTATGCTGGTTTTAATTTTGGTGATCAAGCTGGTAAGATGGATTTAAATTGTAGCATATGAAACCACATTTATTAAACGGAATTATAAAACCAAAGATTCAAAGAAGGGGTTTCAGTCATTTATTTGTGACAGAAATTGAAGAAGCTCTATTGTTGAATATTTATTTATCTGAGGCAAATCAATCTGTAGATAGGAGTGGACAGTATACCAGATGAACCGGTTGAAATTCTTTCTCATTTATGAGTTTCCTTATAATCGTCATACCAGTTTTCCACAAATAAGTGCTAACGTGGCATATGCAAGCCATGCTATTGTTGACTTGTTCAGCTGAATGGCTGAGTCAGGGATGTTTAAGTCATGTTTCAAATGACAATGAAAACGGAGCAGACGCTCAATCACCTCATGCTGTCTAGTCCATTGCATCTGAATTTGTTTTTGGGGTGGTTGACATAAAGGAATGGCCAGTCTTTTAGGATTAGCCTTAGCCTAATAGGGTAAGGCTAACTCTGATTGCTGGTGTTCTTCTCATACCACCCGAGAAGCCACCTGACTCGGTCAGTTGCACCAGACAATGCCGCAGTCATGAATGCTTAATTCACTCTTTATGATTTCTCAGAATGAGCTAATGAATTACCAGTTGATTAATTATGAATTATGCCGGAATACGTTGCTTGAGCTTTTTTTAACTGATCTGACATAGGGTTTTTTACATTGTTTACATTGTTTATTCAAAACTATATATATATATAGTTTTTGGGACAAAACCTTGTATTTTTGTCATTTTTCAGTTTTTGACATAATTGGAAAGTACCTGTTACCCTTTACATTGTATATAAATTTCATGATGAATGGACCAAAAGAAATGGTCCAAAATGACTTGGAAATAGTTCTGGTTCCATTGACTTACATTAAAAGTAAAGTAGGTTTTTTCCTTCTCCTGTAAATACGAGGTTTTTTTCTGAATAACACAACATAATACAGTATATACACATATTTAGCAACTGCTGTGAATATCATCGCAATGGCCTGGGTCTGCAGCCCTACTCCTGAGCGAAGATTTCACTTTCATCAACAAGACTTTATTCATTAGGACATGAAAAGCTAAAACTGATCCTTAATAAGCACCGTTACACTGAGAAATATATTTGAGGTGTCAGTATTGCTTTCATAGGCTAATCCAGAGTGTTTCAGCCCCTCCGCACCATCAGCTAATCTCTACCATAATGAGTCCAATCCTCTTTTTGGACTGTCTTCTGGAACAAAGGGAGCTTAAAGTAGGCGTAAGTGTTCCAGGGCTGAATAGCTTTACTTTTAAAATCATGCTCCATTGTGGTGTTATACGGTTCCCACCCTCTAGACTTTTACAGCTTAATACAACCAACTTGAGTAGAAGACAATCTGTGAAACAAAGGGTTATAGTCAAAGAGAAAAGAGATGTAGGTGTAGGCTTTTCTGCTACCCATGACTGAACTTAGTGTGTGCCACAAAAAGTGTTAGAAGTTTTTTCTGATCTTGGAGAGTTTGGATGAAACCGGCACCATCTCGTTTGCCCTTTCACTGTGAATTTGTGTTCAGGAACTAAGAGGCTAAGGTAGCTAACAATTAATGGAAGCTTAGCTCCAACCACGTTGAGTCATTCCACCAAATTTCTGAAGATAAATAAGTATAGAAAGTCATTCAGAATGGTTTGATGTGAAATTATCTGTTCTAGAGAAAGATTCCACTCTGGTAAGCCAGACGTCTAGAGTCTAATGCCTATAAAAACCTCATGATTATGAATGTGCTGCCTGATGCCTGAAATATTGTTTTATGATAGTTTTTGGCCTAAAACTTCTTTTTTAAAATACATCATGATGGAAGCATACATGCGGGGCATTGCGACACCAAAAATACCTTAAGAAAGTATTTTTTTCATACAACCCCAATTCCAATGAAGTTGGGACATTGTGTAAAACATAAATTAAAACAGGATACGATGATTTGCAAATCTTTTTCAACCTATATTCAATTGAATACACTACAAAGACAAGATGTTTAATGTTCAAACGGATAAACTTGATTGTCTTTTGCAAATTTTCACTCATTTTAAATTTGATGCCTACAACACATTCCAAAGAAGTTGGGACAGGGGCATGTTTACCACTGTGTTACATCACCTTTCCTTTTAACAACACTCAATAAGCATTTAGGAACTGAGGACATGAATTGTTGAAGCTTTGAAGGTGGAATTCTTTCCCATTCTTGCTTGATGTACAACTTCAGTTGCTCAACAGTCCGGGGTCTCCGTTGTCATATTTTGTGCTTCATAATGCGTCACACATTTTCAATGGGAGACAGGTCTGGACTGCAGGCGGGCCAGTCTAGTACCTGCACTCTTTTACTACGAAGCCATGCTGTTGCAACACGTGCAGAATGTGGCTTGGCATTGTCTTGCTGAAATAAGCAGGGACGTCCCTGAAAAAGACGTTGCTTGGATGGCAGCATATGTTGCTCCTAAACCTGTATGTACCTTTCAGCATTAATGGTGCCTTCACAGATGTGCAAGTTACAAATGCCATGGGCACTAACACACCCCCATACCATCAGAGATGCTGGCTTTTGAACTTTGCGCTGGTAACAATCTGGATGGTCCTTTTCCTCTTTGGCCCGGAGGACACGACGTCCATGATTTCCAAAAACAATTTGAAATGTGGACTCGTCAGACCACAGGACACTTTTCCACTTTGCGTCAGTCCATCTCAGATGAGCTTGGGCCCAGAGAAGCCGGCGGCGTTTCTGGGTGTTGTTGATATATGGCTTTCGCTTTGCATGGCAGAGTTTTAACTTGCACTTGTAGATGGAGCGACGAACTGTGTTCACTGACAGTGGTTTTCTGAAGTGTTCCTGAGCCCATGTGGTAATATTCGTTACTGAATGATGTCGGTTCTTAATGCAGTGCTGTGAGGGATCGAAGGTCACGGGCATTCAATGTTGGTTTTTTGCCTTGCCGCTTACTTGCAGAGATTTCTCCAGATTCTCTTAATCTTTTGATGATATTATGGACTGTAGATGATGAAATCCCTAAATTCCTTGCAATTGCATGTTGAGAAACGTTGTTCTTAAACTGTTGGACTATTTGCTCACGCAGTTGTTCACAAAGTGGTGAACCTCGCCACTTTTGCAAATCATCGTATTCTGTTTTTATTTGTTTTACACAACGTCCCAACATCATTGGAATTGGGGTTGTATTTAGCACTGTTTTACTATTTCAACATATAAAAAAGAACAAAAAATACTAAATGTAAAGAAATCAGAGTCGGGCAAAGATTCTTGTGAATCCGATTGAATGCATTCAGATTAAGACTGAGGTGCTTATATGCTCACTGTCCTCAACAGTCTGATGGAAAATCTTTGCATGCTCACTACAAATAATCAGATCTAAAATGATAGGAATTTTATTCTGTATTATTAACAGATTATTAGTCTGCGTGTAAACATGGCTAATGAATCATTTCACTTCAAAATGTTCTGAACAGCTTTATACACATGTCAACAGTTGAATTACACAGAAAGTGTGAAAAGTCAGTGGGATACCCCTTTAAGCTGTCTGAAGTAGACATGTTTATGTGGTTTCTGTCCAACAAAGTTGACAAAATATGGACAAATTTCAGGCTTTGAGATGGTTGAAGTACATTTTGGTTTCAAGGAGAATAAAATAAGAAGATAAATTGTTGGATCGGCATCAAAGAAGTGGCAGTTAAAAGCGTTATGTATTATTAAATTTGTGCCTTTTGCTGAAGTAAATAAGGTATTAAATGGTTAATCAAAGTTATCTGTGTGGCAGTTAATCACCAGCTTTAAGTTGACAATGGTTTGAGGTCTAACTGAATGAAGACTTGGGCTCTTTAGGAGACAGACTGATGCTATCCGCTTACAGGACTCAATGGCACAGTTGTGGATGTGACAGATTAGCGATTAGCATTCAGAGAAGCTTGTGTGGGAAACCGAGGCGTTCTCTTTATGACCCCGAACTCAGGGGTCAGAGTTCAGACGTGTTTGGTGCGACCCCTGAAATGTTAGAGTGGCCACAGCTGCTAAATATCCTGATCAGCTTTCTGTCCCCACACCTCATTACTGCCTCACACTGCGCGGTCCGGCCTCTCCAGTGTGTGAAGAGCGAGAGCTGAGAACTGAAGCATGTGGAGGAACGTTGTACAAATGCTGCACTTGGGTTGGGGAGATGCTAATCAGCCACGCTTTGTCTCTAAGCATCTCTCGAATGAACTGACTCTGTTGTGAAGCCTTGAAAACATCCAGTCTGTCTGTCGCAATTCACTTGATCATTTTGTGTCGATGCTTTAAACTCATCTATCAATATTTATTTCATTGTGCATTCATATCTTTTGCTGTAGGTTAGTCAACATGGATGAAGTGCCTACTTAATTCCTATTGATGGCAGAAGATACAAAATGCTAGTACTTTCCATTTGGCTAGTTTCTTTAGTTGGCTTCTTTACCCAGTTTACCGTTTGCTACACATTTGTCATGGAAGAGACATGAGAGTTTACTATTGTGATACATTTGCTGTTATGATGCATCATCACACATTAAATCATACATAGTATATAACTTATGCTAGCACAGAAGTGAAGTAGTACTGTTAGTATAGCACTTAGCTAGCTAGTATTACCGTGTTACCTGTGTTGTTAAGCTCTACTTAGGACTTAATTTAGGGTTGATATTGCTTTACATTCAAGGTTGATACTGTTTTCATGATTTACAAGCCAAGGTAATATTACCACAGCCAGCTTTAGCTAAGTTTAAGTTTAGCTACAAACAGGTAGTGTAACACTAACCCTGGCCACAACATTAGTTACCAAAGTGTTCAAACAAGCGCAAGTGTTAAGCTAATACAAGGTGTTAAAACCTCAGGATGCTTTGAAACCTGTAGATCTACAACTGGTTTGGCTAAGCTAGCTAGCTAAAAACATGATTAAAACATGTACCCCAAGTAACCCTAACACAACACTAGGGAACTAAGTGTTCTACTAGCATAACAAGTGTCATGCTAACATCAGGTGTTACTGGGCCCAACCTAAAACCAAGACATGCCCTTGAACTATACTTGCGACCTTGCTTAGCTAGCTGGCCAGAAACCTTAACCACAATACTATATCTAAGTGTTCTACTGGCTCAACAAGTGTTAAGCTAGTACAAGACATTAAGGGGCACAGCCTTTGCCCAGGATGCTTTGAAACCTGTACTTTAGTGAAAAACAACAAGCCCAAGTAATGCTAATAAAACTCTAAGGACATTAGTATTATTAGATATTACTGGGCCCTTCCTAAGACCAAAACATGCCCTCTACAACTGCAACCCGACTTAGCAAAACACTATAACTAAGTGTTCTACCTTCTCAACAAGTGTTACGCTAGCTATTAGATATTAGTGGGCACAGCCTTTACCCAGTTTGCTTCAAAAATCTGCAGATCTACAACTATGGTTGTATTATGACACTAAGTTCCCTGCGATGGACTGGCGACCTGTCCAGGGTGTATCCTGCCTTCTGCCCGATGACCGCTGGGATAGGCTATTAAATATATATATATATATATATATATATATATATATATATATATATATATAGATATATATATATATATAGATAGATAGATAGATAGATAGATATTGAATGACCTGCTAGTGTTCTACTAGACCACAAGTGTTCCTCTAGCATAACAAGTGTTATGCTAACATCAAGTATTACTGGGCCCAACCTAAAACCAAGACATGCTCTGGAACTATAGATCTACAATTGTGCCCTTTAGCTAGCTAGCTAAAAAACGTAACGACAGCACTATATGTAAATGTTCTACTAGCTCAACAAGTGTTAAACTAGCACAAGATGTCAGTGGGCATCGAAACTGCAGGTCGTCAACTGTGGCTTGGCGAAGCTAGCTAGCTAGCTAAAAACCGTACCTACAAACAGGTAGCCCAACTAACCCCAACCACAAGTGTTATACTAGCACAAAGTGTTGTGCACACAACGTTAGTGGGCACAAACCTTAAACCTCAGCATGCTCTGTAACTACAGGTGTGGAACTTAAGGTTCTCCAGCTCTGTAGAAGGATGATGTTAAGAGCAGACGGTCTGTTCTGTGGGCAATTAACCTCTCCTTCACGAAGCACTGTCTCCAGAGAGAGTAAAGGCCGCATGGCCTCAGGCTGCAGGCTGTGTGAACAGGGCTGCTGTGGTGCTGTGGAGCCGTTAGCGAGCTGCAGGGAAGGCCAGGGGTGCGAGTGTGTGTAAGAGAGGATGAAAGAGTGTTTGAGTGGAATGAGGCAAGTGCGCTCTTCTACTCTCTACACTCCCTCTGTACTACTACACTTCAAAACGATATTTGATTTCTCTCTCCCTCTCTGTCTCTCTGGTCTCTCTCTGCCTCTGTATATTTATATGTATCCTATATGGCCAAAAGTATGTGGCCTCCTAATTATTGAGCCCTGCTAGATCTGCCTGTGCTAACTGTAACTGCTGAGTGGTAAACCACTCAAACACACAGACCAGGGCTGCTAAGTGCTGTAGCATGTAGCATGTAAAAATCACCTCTGTTGCCTCACACACTACAGAGTTTCAGACTGCCTCGGGAAGCAACGTCAGCCCAAGAACTGTGAGTCAGGAGCTTCATAAAATGGGTTCCATGGTCAAGCAGCTGCACAGAAGTCTAAGGCCCAATCCCATTTCATCCCTTGCCCCTACCACTTAGCACTACCCCTCTGTTTCGCACGTTCACTCCAAACAGAGTGTTTTGAGAAAAAGGCAACCCAAAAACCCTGCAAATGAGAGTATTTTCTCCACTGAAAAATACAGTAATCATTATATTATCTTAGTTAATGTTGTTTCAGTGTATTTTGGTCCTTTTCTTCACAACAAGCATAAAAAATCGCTAGGAGTATGCTGATGTCTTGGTAGCTAGCTAGCTAAAATTTCTCCACCTCAAATGGCAGTTACATTCTGGCACCTCAGGCATCAGAACTGCTGCACCATTTAAGATGAAACAAGAAAATTCAATGCTGTGGCGTAGCTGACTTCAGCTTCATGTCACTGAAAAATTAGGAGCGGGCGCTAATAAATAACTGTCACACACCCCCACTTTGAAGGTATACGACTCCCTAAATGTGACTAAAGGCCAGCAGTGAGGTGCTGAACTTGACCCTCCTCTGCTGGCACTGCAGACTGGCAGGGTCGCCTACAGAGCAGCACTAGTAGCTGTTAATGAAGTAACGTTCTTTTTATTTGAGGGTCCCATTTTGTAGGGGAAGATGTCAACCACTATGCCTTGTAACACAGTTGCAAAGGGGAACAGTGACACTCGAAAACAAGGGGTAGGGGTAAAAATAAGAAATGAGATTGGGCCTAAGATCACTATGTGCAATGCCAAGTGTCAGCTGGAGTGGCGTAAAGCATGCTGCCACTCTATCTGTCTGTCTGTCTGTGTCTGTCTATCTATATACCTGTCTGCCTGTCTATCTATCTATCTATCTATCTATCTATCTATCTATCTGTCTGTCTGTCTGTCTGTCTGTCTGTCTGTCTGTCTGTCTGTCTGTCCTTCTGTCTTCCTATTTCTCTCCCTCTTTATTTCCCTTTACATATGTACCCCACTGCCCATCTCTCTCTCTGTCTCTGCCCCTTGTTACTGGTTAAGTATAAGACACTTTAATGATGGTCTTTATCTGGATCCACTGTGGGGTCTCTGTGGAGGTGGGGGGAGAATTTAGGAAACGACACAGTTTAAGTATCACTGGCTTGCATTTGTTATTCTGTCCTCTAGTTTCTCTCTCGTTCTCAGCCTGTGCTGTCATGAATGTGTGTTAACTGGAGGCACATGACGGCACATTCCTCACTAACACTCTCCCAGTCTGACCCAATCACACACTGCACAAGAAGCGGCTATTTTTCTCTCCCCGTCAATTGGATTACCCCAAGGAATCATTTCATACGTTATATCCATGGTGAATGGCCGCTTGTTATAACTTTCCTCTAGCTGTGCCTGTTTTCCTCCAGTAGATGGCAGTGTTGTGTGTTTGAGGTGGTTCACAGTGCAATGTTTAATTTGTCTAGTCACTTGGTGGTCCCTTGGTGCCATGATGGAGTTCATATGTTTGTGTAAATGTCAGACGATATCTTGCACGATATGATAAATTAATGTGGCAGGCTACAGCTGCACAGAGTTCTTCTGAGTGTATCTTCAGTTCCGTCGGTTTCAGCAGCACATATACAGTATTGTAATGAATCTAATGGTCTGTAACCCCTTCAACTGCAGACGGTTTATTTAGGGTTATTAATCCTAATGCTTATTATACAGTGCCTTATGATTATTGTGTATTTGTTTAATATTTATTAATTATTAAACTGTAACTTTTTAGATCCCCAAACAAGCATTGATTCATCAGCAATACACAAATATTAATAAGCCAGTTATAAATGTATATAATATAGCTTGTGGTGGTCATTGTCATTAGTTTGGTTTTACAGTACATCAACTACAAAATGGAGCAACCCCCAAAATCCAGCTTACTCTCCCCAAAAGGCTAGAGCTGATTTCAGAGATATAAAGTTGTGTGACGACTGTGTTGAAATGAGGAAGATGTGTGTGGTACGTGTGTGTTGGAATGTTCAGCGAGTCACGGCTGAAGGAGCAGCCTTGGCGGTCAGGCCTATCAATCCATCTGATAGTGAGGGCAGGAAATAGCTCTTAATAGGAGAGCTGAACCTGCTCCAACTTCCTGTGATCACAGAGCGAGCGCACAGAACTCCTCCTGAGCTGGCATTGTAGAACACCCGGGGGGTACGGTTACACTGTAACACCTGCAATCGGAGAGAGGATGAAACATTTAAAGGAATGTTGTCCCATTTAGCGGCGGTTTAAAGAGTCCTTCTTTAGCATATCGCCTTTCATTTGCCGTTTGATCTTACAGTCCAACTAAAGGTTAAAGGAAATGCTTCTAATTCACTTTGGCCTCAAAGGCCCAAGAGATTTTAAGAGATTGCAGCCAGCAGGGGGCGCTGTGAATCAGCTGTGCTGTCAGTGATGCTTGAAAGCAGTGCTCATGCAGTGAATAAGTGGTCCAGGAGAGAGCTATCGCAAGTTGAACCCCCTTAAACTGCAGGCTTTTTTTCAGTTATTCAGACATATTATTGAGCACTGTAAGTTAGTCAGGTTCTGTAGTTCTATAAGTGGGCCGCTGAAGTTTGCCCCCACATACAGGCATCTGCGGTGTATGCACTGGTTTTAGCCTTTAAATAATGAGCGATATTTACAGAACTGTGTGCCTGTTTCCACGGCAATAGCGCTATTCACACTCCTCTGGTGTCTTGACAACGAGGCCTAGAGGGAATGAATGAGGAGAGAGAGGTCAGAAAGCAAACACAGAGTCCAGCTCAACAAGACAAAGACACACACCTCACACACACACACATTCTCGCTGTCTTCTCTCTGACACACATGCACTTCCATTCGCTTTGATTCCTCGCAAAGTCAGACCGAATCCATGGAGATTTCGGGACAGGCACAGTGTGAGATAAAGGCTCCACGCCCTCAAAGTAGAACTTGAAATATTTGTCCAAATCCAGTAGGACTATTCAGGTCGGGGTTCGGGGTTTGCACATCGTTTCTCAAATATTTGTTGGGCTCGGATCAGCTTGAAGTTTTGCACTCGAGTTACTACAACTCATCTCTCAGATTTTGGACCACATTTAAACCTACTTTTGCTTTCTCTCTGCTTTATACTTCCTCCCTACTTTTATCACCGTGAACAGTTTAATCAGGCGTACAGGAGTCAGCTGTGTTGTTAGCAGGTTACGGTTGAATTGGGAATTCTGTTGGAGTGCAGTCAAACGGGAGAGCGTTTTGTGAGGTTACAGTGAGGCTCAGATAGAATTTTGTTGAGCTACACTCGGTGTCAAACTGAATTTTGTCAGGCTACAGAGTTTGGATAGACTTTTGTTAGTTTCAGATTGAATTTCGGCAGGTTATATTCAGGTTGATATAAACTTTTGGAGCTGTAGTTGGGTGCAGAGAGTATTTCATTAGGATACAATCAGATTTAGACAGTTATGCTGGGCTATAATCAGTCTCATATAGAATTTTTTGGGGACTACAACCTGGTTTCAACAGACTTTTGTCAGGTTTAGACAGAATTACATTCGGGATTAAGACAATTTTTGGGGCTACATTTGTGTCCTGACATAATTTTGTTGGGCTACAGTCAAGTTTGGGCTTTTTTTGGTCTTTAGCTGGGTTTGGATAGAATTTAGTTGGATTCAGACAGAATTTTGTCAGGTTACATTCAGGTTGGGACAAAGTTTTATTGGGCGACATTTGGGCGCACAGAGAAATTTGTCGAGGTAGAGTCTGATTCAGATTTTTCAGGCTGCAGTTTAGCTCGGATAAATTTTAACTCAGGCCACAGCTGGGTTAGTACAGAGTTTTAATGGATTCAAGCAAACTTGTTAGGCTACATTCAGCTTAGGACATTGCTTTTTGGGGCTACATTTGTGTCCAGACAGAATTTTGTCAAGTTTGACCTGATTATTTTGGTCTGGAGATGAGTTTGGACAGAGATTTGTCAGGCTACAGCCATTTAGACTGAATATTGTTAGGCAAAAGTTGGGTTAGGACAGATTTTGGTTGTATTCAGCCAGAATTTTGCGATGTTGGGACAACATTTTGTTGGGCAACTGTTGAGTGCAGACCGAATTTTGGGTATCTGGGTAGAGTCAGATTCAGATTTTATCGGGATACAGTCGGGCTCAGATTTTTTATTTTCTGCAATCAGGATAGGACAGAGCTTTGCTGCATTAAGACAGAATTTTATCATCACATCATTTTCATCATCATCAAAATTGATGTCAAAAGGTATGTCAGGGTTAGGGTTAGGGAAAGAAATTTGTTGGGTTACAGTCAGGTTCGGACAGTATTTTGTCTGGCTACATTCAGGTTGGGAGTCAGGTTCAGGATTAATGTTTTTGGATGTTATTGGAGTTGGGTCAGAATTTTCTCTGCAGTTAGATTTGGATTCAATGTTTGGTGCTCTGGGTCGAACTGGCAGAAGATTCAGGCAGAATGTTCTCAGACTACACATGGGTGCGGTCCAATTAAAGCTCTCACTGAAACTTGTAGTTCCCTCTGTTTTTTTTGACTAATTTTGGTCCCCTTTCATTTGTTCTAGGTCTATTTGCTGCTCTGGGCCAAAGTGTTGCAAAAAGAAACATTCTTTCCCAAATAATCTGCTAAAAGGTGATAAAGAGGTCATCCCTCTCTTCCTTCTCCTCCCTCTCACTCTCTGAGCATCCCAGCTGGGTTATTGGTGTGAAGTCCAAAGTCATTGTTTTCACACGGAGATGTGAGCCAATAAAATGTTTTTCTTCTGATTTCTGGTCTCTCTTGCGTTTCCTGCTGGTGCTTGGAGCATCAACAGCTTGATGAATTGTCTTTAATGAAAACGTAATTAGCTTGTGGTTCATGTGTACTGGTTTTTAAAAGGCTATCAGTAGAACAAAAGCAAAGATACCTGGGGTCATTGAGCCCGTGCCTCCGAAATAGGAAACCCAAAGTCACTCTGGAATGGAGACATGCCTTTTGAAAGGCAAAAAGTAATTTATCTTTAAACATGATAGCCTTGTGGTCTGGGCAAACTGTAAATATGAGATGAAATTTTCAGTTGCTGATGCTGAACTTAAAAGCGTTCAAATTAACACTGACCCTTTAGCCTGGAATGCGATGACCATATGATATGGGTGATATGGGTTTGTAACACCATCGCAGATCTAGATCTAGCTGCTAATGTTAGCGGTGACTTCTTGGATTGGTCCAGTGTGAATATTCCCTTTCATGGGCTGCTCTTAAAAGTCATAAACTCTGGCTACTGAAGCATTTCAGTATCTCTTCTGTAATATAATGGTATGGAAAGTATTTATTTGCATTGTATAAGTCCAGTGAGGTTTGTTTTACAGCTCTAACAACAAGTTTTTGGTGCTTAGAGTTAAAAATGAATTTAAAAAAATCATTGAAAATAAATAAATAAATAAAAATATAGCTTTCATGCTGATTTGGCGCATGTACGTACAACTTCGCGTCTCAGCCGTAGATGCTTGGGCCCCTAATATTGCGGCAGCATACAAATAAGTGGGACACTCTATTTTCCTTCTAGGACTTCAGACAAGGCCTAAAATTGTCTAGAAATTGTGAAATCAACCACATCTAGATTTTCAATGGGTTGGACCTATTTCTAGAAAATAAAAGTTGGTTCTTCTGGAAGTTCTAGATACATTACTGGCTGTGAATATGGGCCACAGTCTGACAAGGTTTCAGTTGTTTGAAATATAAAACAGCAGCTTTTGCAGGCCTTTTTACTGAAAGAGTCACTGCAGAACTGCAACAGTAAACACTTTGTCCACTCACTGTCCATTCTGACACACCTTGTTTCACCTTGTAGATGTAAAATCAGAGACAGCAGCTCATCTGTTGCTACACAGTTAGTCATCCTTTAGTCCTTCATCAGTGGTCACAGGACGATGTCCACTGTTCGCTGCTGACTGGATATTTTTGGTTGGTGGACTATTCTCAGTCCAGCAGTGTCACTGAGCTGTTTAAAAACTTCTGCAGCACTGCTGTGTCTGATCCACTCATACTAGCACAACATACCTTAACCCACCACCACCACATCAGTCAACTGTGGTGGCCCTGACCATTGAAGAACAGGGTAAAGGAAGGCTAACAAAGTATGCAGAGAAACAGATGAGTACAGTCTGTAATTGTAGAACTACGTATGGTAAGTAGCACTGATAAAGTGGACAGAGTGTTGACAGAAGGAGGTGTACTTAACGAAGTGGGCAGTCAGTGTATATGGGTATTTATTGCATGGATATTTTGGGTATGATGTAATATATGTAACCCAGCACATCCTAACAGATTAAATTACACTTCTTAGATATAATATCAAACAGTTTTGCTCTGAATTAAAGGTATTTTCCCCTTTCAGTGTTGCGGGTGGGCACACCTTCGCTGATGAGCTGATTCAGCTCATTTCCTCTGGCTGTAGTTAATGGGGCTTGATTTGCTACCTCTGCTATTTCAAACCTCATTGTGTTTGCTATCCTCCATCATCTCCACACCCCACCAGCAGTCCTATCTGAGAGTGTGTGTGTGCGGAATGACTAAGTCTTTGCTCATTTAGCGCTGAAGATCAAAGCCTCCCGCATTAATCAAGCCTCTTTGAGCGCAGTTTGTTACTCGTTTGATGCTAATGAGGTTGGGTCTTGTGTTAGCTTACTTGTTTGTCTGTTTATTTATTCGTATACGCCCGTCCTCTTTGACGCGGATTAACGTCTTTTAAGTTCTTAATGCCTTTCTATATTAAGTTCGCCTTGACCTCAGTGCGCTTCAAATTGTTAACCATAATGCATTCAGGCTATGCAACCAGATGGAGAACATTGAGGGTAGAAGAGCAGACAGAGCTCATATGTATGTCTAAAGCATCTTAGAGTGAAACCACTCTGTGCTGACACAGGATTACATTATGTTTAGTATTCTGGTGGGTACTGCTATCCTAAGCCGTATGATCATATGGACAATTAACAGCTGATCCTGGGTCAGCACTCTAACTTGAGAGTCCAGCTCTAGAGGACGTATGAAAATGCTAAAGGCCTATGATGACATCATCTCATTGCAGGTTTATTAGTGCTTTTCCAAGGCAAATTAAACCTGCACTAAAGCCATTGGGGCATCTGTGTCTAATCAGGGCCTTGGGACATTTTCTTGCCTGATAATGTTCTTTAGCAGTCAAGCGTTTTCAGTGCAAAGTTGAAAGTGTACCATATACACATACTGTACAAAAGTATTGGGACATCTACACATTACACCTGTATGAACTTTTATGACATCCCATTTTAAATCCATAGGCATTAATGTGGAGTTGGTTCCCTTTGAGCTTCCATTTTTCTGGGAAGCTTTCTACAAGATTTTGGAGAGTGTCTGTTGGAAATTTTGCCTGTTCATCCTGATGTTAGATGAGACGGCCTGGCTCGCAATCTCAATTCTAGTTCATTCCAAAGGTGTTCAGTGGGGTTGAGGTCAGGGCCAGTCAAGTTCTTCCACACCAAACACACCCAGCCCTGCCTTTATGGGCCTTGCTTTGTGTCATGCTGGAACAGGAAAGGGTCTTCCTCAAACTGTTCCCACAAAGTTAGAAGCTTACAATTGTCCAAAACATCTTGATCTGCTGAAGCATTAAAATTGACCTTCACTGAAACTAAGGGGTCTAGGCTGACCCCTGAAAAACAACCCCATATCATTATCCATCCTCCACCAAACTTTACAGTTGGCACAATGCAGTCAGGCGTCCGTCAGGCTGCCAGATAGAGAAGCGTGATTTGCCAGTTCACAGAATACGTTTTCACTGCTCCAGAGTCCAGCGGCGATGTGATTTACCCCACTCCACCCAACGCTTGCCATTGTGCTTGGGTCAAGTAAGGCTTGCATGCAGCTGCTCAGCCATGGAAACCCATGCAATGAAGCTCCTGGCGCACAGTTTTTGTTTAGATGTTAATGCCAGAGGAAGTTTGAACTCTGCAGTTATTGATCAGCAGAGTGCTGGAGACTTTTATGCACTATGCATCTCAGCACTCGCCGACTCACTCACCGACTTTACATGGTCTGACACTTCATGGCTGAGTTGCTGTGGTTCCTAAACATTTTCAATTAAACCACTCACAGTTGATTGTAAAATATCTAGGAGGTGAAAAATTTGAAGAACTGACTTATTGTAGTAGTGTCATCCTATTACAGCACCACGCTCGAATTCGTCAAGCTCTTTAGAATGACGCATTCTTTCATAAATGTTGGTAAAGCCAGACTTCATGGCTGAGTGATTGATTTTATACACCAGTGGCAAAAGGACTGAATGAAACACTCAAATTCAAGATTAAGAGATGTGTCCCAATACTTTTGTCCATATAGTGTATATGCCTATTCTCAGAACAAAACCTTGTATTTCCATTGTTGTCAATTTTCATTTTTTGACATAATTCGAAAATGCTTGTTAGCCTTTATACTGTGTAAAAAAAAGGTTTGAGCAAAATAAATGGCCAAAAATGACTTGGAAAAAGTTCGGTTCCATTGACTTACATTGAAAGTAATGTAAGTTTTTTCCTTCTCCTTTAAATTTACCATTTTGGAGATACAAGGTTTTGTTCTGACAACAGCGATATATTGTTTCAGTATTTAGGATGTCCACCTTTACCTTCATTACTGCTACCATGTGATCACACCATATTAATGATGTTGAGGACTGGACTCTGGTGTGGTCAGTGCATTGTTCTGTCCATATACAGTTTCATATATCAGTCTGTGATGGGAGGAGCTTGCGGCCAATGTTGTTTTCTGCATGTTGTATGTTACACTGCTGCTTCTGTTTCCTCTAGATCTGTGAAGCCTCTCAGGCCTGAGAGTTTCTGTGGATGTATGAACTCTCCTGGGTCATCACTGTTTTTCCTTAGAGCTGTGGGCTCCCCAGAGTGGGTGAAAGAGTTTCTCCATACCCCTGGGCTATTTTGGGCTGTAGATTTTCTAGGTCTCTCTGGCTTCTTTGATCGCAGAGCTTAACTGAACAAAGGATTGTAAGTATTTGAGGACAGGAAAGACAACCTGAGCTTTACATGCATTTTCCAGGGTCCAGCAATAAAACAGAAGTGCTCCATAGGTTTTCAGGACATATGCCACATCTGTATTGTGTGGTTGATTAATATAGACATTCATTTGAATGAGGTTCATGTACTTTATAAGGAGCGGAAAACCAGTAGAATCAAAATAAACAAAATAATAGAAGCCAAAAAGCAGCTTCTGAACTAGAATGAGAAAACACATACACACAAATAACTACACCACCTCCTTAATTATGTTTATTTTATTAAAATACATGATTGAACATTTCATTTTGTCACAGCTAAAACAATCATCACACTACTGAAACAGTACCAAATGTTTCCCTGGTGACAATTTCAGCTTATTTTGGACAGAACTCAAAAGCACTAACCAGTAGATGACTAGTTGTACACAAATAAAATCATACAAAAAAGTGTTTTGACAAACAATGTGTTAATGTTCTATGCTGAGTTTCAGTCTTTGAGACACAAAACAATGGGATCTAAGTGCTCACCATGTGGCCAGGGACGACAGGGATGCAGTCTTTCTTCCTACTCTAAAATACAAGGGGCGTGGCTAAAACAAGGCCCGCCTACTGGATAAAACTGGCTTCTGTGTTTTTTTTTTTTTTTTTACCTAAAATACTTTTTACTTTTAATTAATCTACATCTTTCATTTCAAAGCTTATAGGAAATCCAAAATATCTTTTAAAAGTAATATTTAAAAAAATTTAATGACTAAATTCAAGTGTAAATTTAGGGGGTAGGGCTTGGGACAGACACCTCCCAATATAAAGTTCCCTATAAGTATATATTTAGATTATTACCATCTCAATTATTACTTTGGGTTGAAATAGATGAGATCATAATCTTTAATATTGTATTAATAATAAATTCATAGAAGCGAAGAGGACTTTGCACTTTTATCTCTCTCTCTCTCTCTCTCTCTCTCTCTCTCTCTCTCTCCATCTGTCTGTCCGCGTGCTGTTTTACACCTTAGTTCTCACCACATGTGGACTATGTTACTGTGTGTGAAGTATATTGAGCAGGTGTTTGATGCTCGTGCCCCAAGGCATGTGTTCTGTGTGTGTGTGTGTGTGTGTGTGTGTGTGTGTGTGTGTGTGTGTGTGTGATGTGGGCTGTGGGTCTGTGCGCCATACGTCTGCCGAATGTATGAAAGTGTGACACTTGAGTCGGCAGAGTGAGAAGCGTCACGTCTGTCCAGCTCGTTAAACGGTCGTGCGGCACATTGTCTGCTGGGTCATTTTACCGTGTGTTCATTTGCATAATGTTACACCCTCACACGCTTCAGCACGACCACCCCAACCCCACCCCCACCCGTGTCAGGGATTATCTCAGCATCAAGAACAAAAACCTAAAACAGACATTTAATGGAAAATTACACAGAAAGCTCAACAAATGAATATAATATCAGATTTTTCAGTCCAGTAAATCAAATAACTTGACTTTATCATTTTGCCTGTAAATAAAATCCACAACTGACTCTTAGAGCTGGAGGTTCATAGCAGTTACTGAATAATAAGTCTTGTATAGAAATGAATAATAAGCTGGAGTTCGAGGGGTTAAAGGCAGCTGAAACGTTTCTAAACACGAGTGCATATTTCATCAGAGACACACACACACACACACACACACACACACACACACACACACACACACACACACACACACACACACACAGTTAAAGGCTCTGAACAGCTGAATCGAGCGTTTCTCAGCCAAAGCCCAGCGCTACTCGCCTCAGCACTTAAAACTGCTTTAATGTGGCTTTTTGGGTTCATTATTTTTGTGTTAGGACTGCGTGAGCAACTTTTCCAGCCCTCCTTCAAACTAACTAACTGTAATATCTCCCTCTTTCTTTCTTTCTTTCTTTCTTTCTTTCTTTCTTTCTTTCTTTCTTTCTTTCTTTCTTTCTTTAACACTTCATTCCTCTCTCTTCATCTTCGTTGTTTTTATGTTTGTTTGTTTCTTTCTCTTTCTTTCTCTTTCTGTCCTCCCTCACTATCCCTCCCTCTCAGTAGCGTATCATGGTGCTCAGCCTTGCTGTGACTACAGCTCCACTCTGTGTGTCTAGTTTGAATTGTAAATGCTGCCGCTCTGCCAGGCTCCACACCTTTACCATGAATAATGAATCCTGCGCAGGAGTTGGATGTTTGAAGCCGGGACGTGTGCGTGTGCAGAAAGACAACGCTGCGTGGTTTGTCCAAGTTTAAGAAGGTCAAGCTTCCTCATGCAGAACCCCTCAGAACTTTCCTGATTTGTATCTGACATGATTCATTTTTCTTTGTTTTTGTTTTGGAAATAAAAGAGTTTGATGTCCTCGTCTGGGTAAACTGTGTTGGAACGAAGCTGCGGAATTGTGAATTCCTCATAGCTTCAAAGTCACAACCACCAAATACTTGTTATTCGAAGACATGCTGAGCCTGAGCTTGGCTGGGGATTTACTTCATCACAGTCCTTGCAGCGATATGTGCTGTTTTACATGCTGGTATGCTGGTCAACCAGCATGACTGTGCTGGGTGGCCAGGTAACCCAGCACTGTTGGGTTTGTTGGGGCAGTCGTGGGCTGGAGGTTGGGGAACTGGCCCTGTGACCGGAAGGTTGCTGGTTCGATCCCCAGTGCCGACAGTCCATGACTGAGGTGTCCTTGAGCAAGACACTTAACCCCCAACTGCTACCCGGGTGCTGTGGATTGGGCTGCCCACCGCTCCAGGCAAGTGTGCTCATTCCCCCTAGTGTGTGTGTGTATTCACTAGTGTGTATGTGGTGTTTCACTTCACGGATGGGTTAAAGGTGGAATTTCCCCATTTGTGGGATTAAAAAATTATCACTTAACTAGACCAGCATTGAATGCATGTGCTTTTTTTCAGCAGAGTAAAACTACAGCTGGATTAGCCATTATGCTTAGCATGCATAATATATTAACATCAGCTAACAACGAGAACACCAACTCAAACTTAGCCTAATGATGAGTGAATGCTGCTTCTGCTGCTGACATAGGATGTCAACTTAGGGTTAATCTTACCCATCTCTCCACATAATACCAGAATTCAGGATTCACAACAGTGTAACCAAACATGGTTATACCTACAGTTTGCTTATCGTGTTAATATCTTTAAAAACTTACCCCTTAAAATCCCAGGCCTACTGCATACAAAGCCTTGTTATTCCGAACTACAGGCCTTCAATGCAAACTGGCTGAGCTGTTCTTAGTTTATAGTAGTGTGTAATGAAACTTAAGCCATTTAAGGGGTTAAACACTTTACATTTGTCATTTCCAATTCATAATGGAACCAAAAGTCATGACAAACCACCACTTTATGAAAACATGTGCAAAAACAGGCTATAAATGACCACAGGACCCATGATCTAATCTGTTTGTACTTAATGTAGCCTGCTGAGTCCTCATAGCGTTCTGCTGAGGATATGGAGTGTTCTAATCACATTCTACAGGGAGATTCACTCAAAAGAGGCCCCGAATGTTCTGTAATAACTCTTGTTAGGAAGAAGTAATCTGGACATAGCAATGCACAATGTGCTCCTCAGTATATGGAGCTTCCAACAAGCTGGGATGCCCCTGTGTCGGAGCGATGAGGTAGGTGTCGGACAACCACCGTGACTTTTAACCTCTGTTTCTTCACTTAGTCACTTGACTTCTCATCAGGATGGTGGTGTACAGTACTGAGCAGCTCTTCATGGTGCGAATCTATTGGGTCACCAATTCGTTTAAGGCATGTCAGAGTGAATTGAAGACCTGGTGATATGTATGTTCGTTCATGGAAACAACGGGATCACTGATCGCTTTCCATGACAGAGGCCGTCAAAAATGTAATCCATTACACATACGTCAAGGTATGTAGTGTATTTTTTTGGTTCAGATCGCTTCATCCTAACAGGAGTTACAACAGAATATTCGGGGCCTCTTTCGAGTGAATCTCCCTGTTGAACTGAAGTTATGCATATGCACTAGGTGGACCATTTAAGATAGTCAGTACGTACTCATAAAAGGGTTAAATAGGCTTCATCTATGAATTTAAAATGCCAATTTGGTTCATTCAAGAGCAAATTATGTTCTTAGCCTTCTGGGGTCTGAGGGCATTTTCTCCATTTTTGCATATGTTCCTAAACGCACAGGAACTAGGATTCAACATGATATCCACATTTTATGTATCAAATGTGTTCATTACAGTCTCAGCTCTCTCTGTATGAGTTCTCTCTTTTTGACCTGGAGCACAGTGTAACAGATATAATTATAGAGATAATTTGGTCCTCAAGCTGAAAAATTGAACTCTGGTATTAGACGTCCTTAACATCTCTTGTGAAAACATGGCTTTACTCATGTAGAAGGTTTATTTTGGTGCTTGAAATGGGTTTACCAAAGTTTCACGTCCACAAAAGTGGTGGAATATGTGAATAAAATGGTAGATAAATGTATCCTCATCTCTATTTTCCAAAACTACTGCAGCAGCTTCAGCAGCACCATTTCATGTCTATGTCTATGTCCAATACGACTGACTGAAAAACGAAAGGTTTTCGTCATGATGGGTACGGCCTCAGTCATTTCCCGAGTGTCCATTGGTCAGTTTATCACAAATCCATTGGTCCATCGGTCAGTTAAACACAAATCCACCAATTACTGTAAAGAGACAGATGACAGACACACAACTCTACCAATTACATACAGCGAAAGGCAGACGGTGTGTATCTCAACTTGTCTTCATTGGGTCATAACTCCAGATGTGAGTCACATACAATATTGCAATAAAATGGAAAGGAAAGGGTGACTAAAGATTCAGGGAATGATTGAACCATATTTCTGTGCTGCAGTATTGCAAGGATATTAGTAGGAACACAGAGGAATAACTGAATTGAACCCAGAGAGTTAATACTTCAGCTTTTACTAACAGAAAGTCCTGGAAATGTGCTGGTGTGATTCATGCATCCGTTTAGCCCACATAGTGTGAGCTTCATTTTTTTAAAATGGGTAATAAAAAGCAGCCAAAAAAAATCTACCAATTTGACTGTAAAAAAAATCAGAACCAGCCATAAAAATTTATGATCTGTGCATCCCTAGTGTGGACGCATCTGTCAAACTCTTCCAAATATACACACAGAACTTTTAAACAGGCAAACTCACTCATTTATGTTTCTTCTGTCTCTTTTTCTCAGACTCTCTACAGACCAACTGCTAGACGGACAGACAGCACAGCTTGTTTATAGGTGTCACTCACTTTTCCCAGACTGGAGTATCATTAGTAGAACTCGGCTAAAGGCCCTGCTCTGGGTTAATAAGGTCAAGCAGGAGCAAAGGTCTGCATATGGAAGGGATTTTTCTCCGGGGGTCCTGACCACGCGTTGAGAGGGCATCAGTCATGATCTAGTTTCTGTTCACATACACATGGGCTGGGCTGGGCTGTGGACATCATCATCCACTGCCTTCACTGTGTTACATATACAGCTATGGAGGGAGGAACAGTTCCACGTTTTGGTCATCAAATCAGCAAAAATCTATTAGCATTAGCATAACTTATTCATAACCATGATTTGGCTTGTCCAAAATGCTTGTTTAGGTCAGCGACAGAAAAATGTGATGGCCAGGGCTTATACACACCCCTTAAACTGAGGTAGATTAAAACCTCAACTAATTTGCCTTGCAGTCCATGTCGTTACTGAATAATACGCTTCAGGATGTAATAGGCCTCTGATTTTAAGGGGTAAATCACTGTAATGCACAGTTACACAACAATGGTAATACATTGCTCTTCTGCCAAGCAATACATTAACAGTAAGCAGTGGTTGCCAAACAACACAATGGTCAAATGATTAAAAAATGATTTTCAGTTGCTTGGAGCTTTAATAGAGATTACATTTGCTATATGTGGTCATATGTGCCTATAGTGAGTATTTCACAAATACCTTAAAAGCGCCTCAGTCAAACAGCTTACCTCTTAGCCTGGTGGGGTCCAGAACATCCAAGCCGACGAAAAATGGAATGCTGACCTCTGATTTGAAAAGGCTCGTGAGTGAATGGTTTTGAGGGCCAGTGATTATGGTACCTATTCATTTCAATTAGGCCTCCATTCTCTCCCTGAGCCGATCAGCTTTTATTCATCAGAGCTACACTCTGCTCCGCCTGTCCATTTGCCAGTATGCGTCACATCTGACCTTTACCGATTCCTTTCTAGTCAGTGCTTGGTGGAGTGTTGAAATCTACTGCTTAGTAATAAAGTTGGAGAAGGAAAAAGCTTCACTAAGGGAGCCTCTTTTCATCGACCTGAGGATGATGCTTGCTTCATTTTTTTTAAATGCTCTGCACTGACTCAGAGCAAAGAATTTTTTAAGGCTATAAGGTCTATGATTTGTGCTCAATCGTGAATCATGAAGGATATGTTCCTCTAAAACCTACGAAGCGCCATTGCATGTTTTCAAACTGCCACTAATGCAACATCACTAACTGCAAAATGAGTTAGTTAAGCTCACAGGGACCCACATTAGCTGGCATTGCACTGATTGATGGATTTGGAAGAGGGAGGGACAGTCTACCCACCCACCAATTATGTTGTCCTGAGCTCGCAATCTCCTGACAATAGGCCCAGTGCTGCTTAGTACATTTAAAAGCTTATTATTCATTAACAAGGGATAATATGCAAAACTAGTGCAATTATTCTTGGGATATTCCAGTGTTCCCAAACATTTTGGACCATCCAGTGAGTTTTGGTCATTTTTAATTCGTTTGCAATCAAAGATTATAGAACTAAATTCTTCCCCTTAAAAGCTCAGGGCCAGTCGAAAGGCCCAAAATTTTAATATACACTTTTATAAGAATAGCTCAGCCAGTTTGAAGTCTCTGTATTTACTGAATAATTAGACTTACTATGTAATAAGCCTTAGATTTTGAAAGGGTTAACAAAAAGCTTGAACCAAGATCACAAAATGTGAGCACTGCTATGAAACACATCCAAAAGCCAAAATTGAGAACAGCAAATGTGCTAACAAGTGGGTGGCACTGATGGATGACCTAAGTACAATGTCATCATTTTCACACCATTATCAGAGATCAGAAGGATATTTTCAGATTCCTTGGGAGTTTCTCTTAAAGGAATCCCATCTGCCATTTTGCCCGTCTGGACAGTTAAAGGAAATTTCTACCAACCGCTGATTGCAAATGACTTCAGTGATCTGCAGTCTCTTAAAATTAGTATAAACACTAGCTAAAATTTACTTCCCTGCTAGAAAAAACAGTATAGACAGCATGGCAGGTCACCAGCAAAACCAGCATGTGTCTGTTGGATGCTGGTATGCTGGTAAACCAGCGAGATCATGCTGGGTGAGCAGCTAAACCAGCACCAAAACAGCACTGGACCAGCATAAGCCAGCTCAGACCAGCATGGAATTCATGACGGCCCTTTATCTTACCTTGATTGCAGATTATTCTGCTCATTTGCTAAGTGTAACTTAATTAAGTAATTGCCAGCTCGCATTATTTTTGCTTACCTCACCCTGATCGCAGAGTAGTCTCTATGTTACCTTCCTTGCTAGAAGAACCAGCATAGACCAGCGTAGCTAGTTACCAGCAAGAACAGCATGCTGGTATACTGGCCAGAAGCAATGGAAGTTCTTATCCTGTCACCAAAAAACAGCATATGTTGTGTTTTGGATGTTGGTACGCTGGTCAACCAGTATGACCAACTAGCTAAACCAGCACTAGACCCGCATAAACCAGTCTACACCAGCATGGAGCTCATGCTTGTCTAAGCTGTTTTTTTCTGCACACTCTTAAAAAACGACGGTAAGAAACGGCTCTAGACAGAACCATGAACGCTCAAAGAGCCCTTTGCATGATTAAAGGGTTCTTTGCATGGTGAAATGTATAGCACCAAAAAGGGTCCATCTATTGGTCTGATGGTAAGCTTTTAACAGTGCCAGAGCCCTTTTTTATAGAATCACGTGTTGGACCATCTACAGCACATTCTCCATCAATCTGAAGAACCCTTGAACGATGCAAAGAACCCTTTAATCATGCAAAGGATTTTGAGTGTTCATGGTTCTATTTAGAACCATCTTCTTTACTAAAAAAACCCTTGAAGAACCGTCTTTTTAAAGTGTGCAGGGTTATCTTGCCCTGATCGCAGTGATCTGCTAGTTAGCCAAATAAATGCTGCCTAGCATTATGTTAGCTTACCTTATGCTGATAGCAGAGGTAGCTAACTTAGCTTCCTAAAATGAGAGGAAATGAAACAGGAAATGAGAAAAAATAAGTGGAATTGGGAGTGGAATACAACCTGGAACGCAGCAGACATGAGCTGCCACAGAATTTGGATAAGATTTTATTGGCATTTCAAACCGTGTGACAAGCCATAAACTCATAAGACCCAGTTTGCAAAGGGCTTTAATCACAGCTCTCCTGCGATTCCTCACCCGGACCCCCCAGGGGGATCACCCTTCAGAACGTTCAAGAACAGAGCTCCTTTAGGCTCCTGCGGCCGAGAGGCCCTCAAGCCAAGCTTGCTTTGTCTTGGCACAATCTTCTCTACACAACGTCCAAGTTTTGCATAGGAATGGTAACGGATGGAAAGCCTCTCCGCTCTGCTGCTAATGCATTTTGAAAATCGAATTAGAGCGTAGGGAAGCACACTGTCGGGTGCTCCAGAGGCTCTTTCTTTAAACCCTCCAAGCCTAGGAGTGTCCAGGATCTGGGTGCCGCTTTCTGAAGCGCTGTGTGATTTGTGTCGATTTTAATGTTTCTCCCATATGGTGCTGAGCGAACCTGCCAGAAAGCTGCATGCAGCGAGGGAAACATATTCCTTGTGTCTATGGAAGCATTTTTTGTTTCAAGGTACAAAATGAAAATAGTTTGACGCACGCAGATGACTAATAACGTTTTAACACATTTCAGATGGATGGTAGGGTTTCACTTGCACTCTTCACAGACACATTATTCTTTCTTTGATTTTTCCTGCATGTCTCTCGGGGCCAGATGTATATATATATACATGAGAAGGTGCAGGGAAAAAATATGGCTAGACGCAGCCGCAATTTGCACTCGCAAAGTGTCTGAGATTAATATTCAGTTTGCTAAGCTTGCAGCGAAGTATTCATACTGTGCAGCGGCTTGTTTACTGATTGTGCTAATGTAAGGCACAGGAACAGTGAAGTGGTGGCAGTGATTAGCAATGGAGCAGTGAATAAGCAAGCTCAACGAGAAGAGATCTCCCAAATCTCCCATTCTACTACATTCCAAAGTGTGCGAAAAAACATTCCTCACACCATTACACCACCTCCACCAGCCTGGACTCCTCACAGAATGCAGGTTGGGTCCATGGATTCATGCTGTTGGCACCAAATTCTGGCCCTACCATCGGTGTGCTTCAGCAGAATTCAAGATTCATCAGACCAGTCTATGCTATCCAGTCTTCAGCTGTCCATCTTTGGTGAGTCTGTGCCCACTGCAGCCCCAGCTTTCTGATCTTGGTGGACAGAAGTGGAAACCAATGTAGTCTTCTGCTGTTGCAGCCCATCCACCTCAAGGTTTGAAGTGTTGTGCATTCTGAGATGCTTTTCTGCTCACCACAGTTGTACAGAAGTTATCTGAGTTGCTGTAGCCTTACTCTCAGCATGAACCAGTCTGGCCATTCTTAGCTGACCTCTGTCATCAGTGCTGCTCACAGTGCATGAAAATCCCAGGAGATCAGGAGAACCAAGATGTCTTTTTCTTTCTCCCTCTATCTGACGCCCTTTCACTACTGTCTATCTCTTTCTGTCTCTTTTTCTTTTTCTTTCTGTTTCTGTCTCATCTCTCTCTCACTCTCTCTCTCTCTCTCTCTCTCTCTCTCTCTCTCTCTCTCTCTCAGTGATAGTTTCCTGTAATGAGGGGCTGTGAGTGTTTGCTCTGTGCTCTGAGGGGGCAGATGGTTTTAGGCCGCTGTTCCGAGTTTTATGCCAAGAGAATTGGAGCAGCTTTATTAAACGTCACATCTAATTAGAGCACCTCATGGCCTTCTGCCTAGCGGAGAATCCTCCAGCTTTGAAGTGGTGTGAAAATGGGTAGGACAGGGGTCCGCATTATGTCCAAAAAGTGCAGAAGACTGGTGGTCTGGAAATTTTAACACCCTCACAGTTGCTTCCCTTATGAATGAGGTTCAGCAGGAAAGTAGTTCTGTGTATGTGCGATCACTACTGCCCTAAAGCTTAGACTCACCTGTTATATGACTAATATTTATTTTATACACAACAATAACTTACAGATTTAAATATTATTAACTGACTCCTAAAAAAATTCTGTATTTTTGCATATTTTGGAAACAAGTGGCTAATAAGTAATATTAATTATATAAAAATGTTTGCTAATATATACTATACTAATGCATAGTATACTATTGTAAATATCACATTGTATAATCTCTGCATCATTCAGTGGTTAACAAAGTCCCATCCATGCTACATGCTGCTGACCCCTCATTGCTCATTAGCAGCTCATAATTCCACACACACCGAGCCCACAGTGGCCTAGTTAATCTGCTAGAGTTACAGGGAAAATACTTGGTTACACTCTATTCATTAAAAATGTCCAAGTCCAGCAGATAGAAAGAGCCTGCAGAAAGAGGATGTTATCCCAAGCTGTGTTCTGTGTGTGTGGAAAGGATTTAATTGCATGTGTGCGTGTATTAGTGTGTGCGAGTGCTTGGACCCCTTGTTCCAAGTGGTGTGAATTAGCTGAATAATTGCTGGCGTCGAGTCCAAGAGCCTGGAGAGAGCGATTCAGCGCCGACCTGTTTTATACACACTTACACACTGGCGCACATTCACTTTGAAGTCTCTCTGCTGTTTATTTCTCCTCCTGAATGTATTTGCGTCTATGAGATTTGAACCTTTATAGTGCAAAACATAATCTACCCTCACTTGAGTGTAATGAGCAGCGATCTAGCAGAGTGTGTTTTATATTCAGTTAGCCTGCACCTCTCAGGTACAATTAGCCATGCATGGGAACTGAGCTTATGGTGTTTAACTCACGTCTCGTTTGATCTTATACTTTAGGAGAGATTCTGCACCCAGTTTGGGTTTTAAGCTGCCTGAGGAGTGAAGATTTCAGAAAGGACTGTTTTGTGAGTGAATGGAAGCAGCAGCAGGGCAGAGTTAGTGTGACATGACCTTCTGTATTCTTCCACTTGCAACATCACAGTGTTCATACAGCAGTGCAGATGCTTTAAACCTTTTTTTTTAAGCGTCCACATTGGTGACCAGCCCTGAGTTGACCGGTCTGACCGGCTGCTTTTGCTCATATATCCACACTAGTTGTGATTGTAACACGGGTGTGTGTATTTATCCCGACTAAAGCTGAGCAGAAAAAGTACAATTTTATGCCACACGTTCTGACATCAAGAAGCACCACAAACCATGAAACACAATGAGAGAGAGGGGGAGAGAAAGAAAGAGAGAGAGAGGAAGGGAGGGAGGGAGAGAGAGATGGATTGAGGGAGAGAGTTGGAGGGAGGGTGAGAAAAGGGAGGAGAGAGATGGAGGGAGGAAGGGAGAGAGAAGGAGGTCAAGGGAGTGAGAGAGAGCTGGTGGGAGGGAGGGAGAGATGGAGAGAAAAAGATGGAGAGAGAGAGGAATAAAAAAGAAAGGAAGGGAGGGAGAGGGAGAGAAAAGAGGGGGTTTGAGGGAAATAGTTCGAGGGAAGGAGAGAAGGAGAGAGAGATGGAAGGAGGGAGAGAGAGATGGAAGGAAAGAGCTGGAGGGAATGAGAGAGAAAAAGTTGGAGGGAGGGAGGGAGAGAGAAAGAAAAGTGAGAGAAGGATTGAGGGAGAGAGTTTAAGGGAGGGTGAGAGAAGGAGGGGAGGAACGGAGATGGAACGAGATCGTGGGAGTGAGAGAGAGCTGGTGGGAGGAAGGGAGAGAGAGATAGAGAGAAATAAGATGGAGAGAGGAAGAAAAAATAATGAGCAAGGGAGGGAGAGAAAAGACAGGGATTGAGGGAGAGAGTTGGAGGGAGGGAGGGAATGAGAGATGGAGAGAGAAAAAGATGGAGAGAGAGAGGAATAAAAAGAAAGAGAGGAAGGGAGGGAGAGGGAGAGAAAAGAGGGGGAATGAGGGAGAGAGTTGGAGGGAGGGAGGGAGAGAAGGAGAGAGAGATGGAAGGAGGGAGAGAGAGATGGAGGGAAGGAGAGAGAGTTGGAGGGAATGAGAGAGGGAGAATTGGAGGGAGAGAGGGAGAGAGAGAAAAAGATGGAGAGAGAGAGATGGAGGGAATGAAGGAGAGAGAGATGGAGGGAAAGAGTTGGATGGAGGGAGGGAAGGAGAGAGAGAGAGAGAGAAAGAACATGTGTGAGATAGACAGAAATAAAGGGGAAAAAGAGAGAGATTATAAAAAGAACAGAGACAGATCAAGACAATGCTAGGACGAGAAAGAAAGAGAGAGAGGCAGAAATGTAACGAGCAAGATGGAGAGAAAGTGAGAAAAAGAAGGAGGGAGAGAGGCATTAAAAGAGAGAGATTGAGAGAGAAAGATGGAGAGAGGGACATAAGGAGAGAGAGATATGGAGAGAGACAGCAAGAGATACATCAGATACAAAAGACACATTAAAAAGCAGAGAGAGAGAGAGAGAGACCGAGAGAAAGTCACTAAGAGAGAAAGAAACTGAGACGCATAGACAGAAATGTATTGATTAGAAAGGAAAAGAGACACTCACTAAGAAAGGAAAGATACTAAAAAGGAAGGAGAGAGATGGATAGAGAGGGGGGGACATGGAGAGAGAAACAGGAACAGGCACAGAAAGAGAGAGAGAGAGAGAGACATAGTGAGATATTCTATGCAAGATAGATGAAGGAGAGATAGATCATGTAAGAGACTGAAAAAGATAATGGCAAGAAAGACATTAACATAGAAGGTGAAGGGGGAGACATGCATTCAACAGTCCGGTGAGTCTCAGTGCATGTGACTCTTACTCTGATTTCTTTCGGCTTTCTCAGTCAGTGCATGTGTGAAACAGACAGCGGTCCTGGAAATAAGCGAGCAGTGCCGTCGCAAGACGCAGCAAAACACTTTTGGAGCGACGCTGAAACCAAATACATTTTTTCACTAAATGAAGGATGTAAATATTCTTCGTCTTCTAGATGATCTGTGTTCATATTTTCAGGTAAAGTGTCACAATGTTCTTTGAAGTTTGAACATGAAGTTTGAGTTTACGTTACGTTTGCGTCACGTCTTCTTCTGCGAGTTTATCAGCTGGTTGCAAATCTGAAATCTGATTACTGTCTGACTCATGTAGACCCAGAGTTTAACCATTATCTGATTACTCAAGCGCATGTAAACGCGTTGATTGGATTACTGGCAAAATCTGATTTACTTTTATTGGATTATGAAGTGCATGTAGACGCACTCACTGTTATCACTGTTGTGATGCTTTGGCAACACTGGGCCTTACAGTCATTCCAATAAAGCTACATTGAACTTGAACTCGAGATTAAAACATGAGAGTGATAGAGAGAGACAAAGAAAGAGATGGGGAGAGCGAGAGAGAGAGAGGGAGAGAGAGAGAGAGAGAGAGAGAGACAAATAGGCAGAGATAGAGAGTGAGGCCTTGTGTCCTGTGTTCTGCTGGTACAATTGAAGGTGAACGCAGCGGCTGTCATTTCCTCCATCACTCTATCTTTCATATTCCTCCTCCTCCGTCTGGGCTCTGTCCCAGTCTGGACCCTCAGCTGCAGATGAGGAATAGCGATCAGGCTGCTTTCACTCACACCGGATTGCTTTGCCACATCTGCTGCATAGATGACATTCATATACAGTTCATATTCCAAAAGCTCTACATCACTGCTTCTTACCCTAGAGGGGGGTGGGGGGGGGGGTGAGCTCGTTGTAGGAGGTGTGTGTTGGTTTTCAACATAAATAAATAAACAAACAATGATTAAATGGTTCATAGATGGTTCTATATAGAAGTGTTTTGAAAAGGGTTCTTCTGTTGTACAAGCCTGACATCGTCACAGTAGAAGAACCTTCTTTGGTGCTATACAGTCCTTTTCATCATGCTGAGGGCTCTTTGAGTGTTCATGGTTCCATACAGAACTGTTTTCTTTACTAAAGAACCCTTAAAGAACCATCTTTTTAAGAGTATGCTGATGTTGCCATTGTGCTGGAATGTCTACATTTAATCTTATAAGCATGTAAGACCCAGCGAGTGACCATGTACGTGACCCAGACTAAAGTTCAGGTCAGCATCAGAAAGAACAGCGCCAAACAGTTTAGTTTCTCAGCAACGTCAACTTAGTACGAACAGCAAACAGCTGGCTTATATATCAGTGATGGGTCCCACCGCCTTTCTGCCATCAGTCCTAACACATTCATGTCAGAGCACATTACAGTATTCAAGCACCAGCTAGCAGACAACTGGATTTCTCTATTATATCGTAGTAGTTCAAGGGGTGAACCGCACTATATCAACACCAGGCAAACAGAGTCCTCCTTTTAGGTATGTTTAAACTAAATGCGGCGCTTGTGTGTCTTGTCTGATCTACAGTAACATTAATTCGCTGTGTTGTATGAGTGATGGAGCGCTGCTTCAAGTTTGCCAGCTGCTAAAAACAATTAGCCTGGAAAGATAGCGCTCTCCCACTCTCCAGTGCCTCACAGCTTCCTCAGTTTACTTTTGTTTAAATCAGGGCTGTAACTCACATGAACCCACTTCTTTCTTTCACTTTCGTTGCTTGGAAATGCACTAATTCTTAAATATGTCTGTCCGAGCGCTGTACCAGCGCTTTAGTTGCGTGGAGCAGACATGATTTACATGATTTAAGGCTGCTAAAGCTTGTTAGGATGTACAGAAACCCCACCAGTCACAGGAGAACGGATCGCCGGTCGCACCACTCACACAGGGAACCACTCACCCCACGTTTCAGCTGTTGCTAAAGACTCATTTTACTCGTGGCCCCTCCCTCTCTAATCATGTTGAAAAACTCTGAAGTGCGCCCTCTCCTGGTGACAGCAGAGTAGTGTCACAATAATATTGAGAATTTATTGAACCATTCTTATCGCTCTATCGAGGAAAAGTTATATAGCGATAATTATCATTATCGTTTTATCACCCAGCCTTACAAAGAACCATTTAAGCATGAAATGGTTTTATAGGATTCATGGTTATAAATAGACCCATTGCCTCTACTAAAGGCAATGGTTGGGGGCAGTCATAGCCCGTGACCGGAAGGTCACTGGTTCGATCCCCAGAGCCAACAGCACTTGACTGAGGTGTCCTTGAGCAAGACACCTAACCCCCAACTGCTCCCCGGGCTCTGCGGATTGGGCTGCCCACCGCTCCGGGCAAGTGTGCTCACTGCCCCCTAGTGTGTGTGTGCTCACTAGAGTATACGTGGTGTTTCACTTCATGGATGGGTTGAGGTGAAATTTCCCCATTGTGGGACTAATAAGGGTCACTTAATCTAATCTAAGAACCCTTGAAGAACTCTCTTTTCTTTATGAGTGTATGTATGTATTATGTATATAGATCAATATTTTGGACTACATCACTAATTAAGCTGCATTTTATTTTTTCAGAAAGGTTGAGAATCACTGGTCTCAGTCTTCAAATTCTATCAAATAATGTCAAACTTCTTGACTCAGGAACCCTAATCTCACTCTAGGACCTAACACTGGAGTTCACATTAGTTCAGAACTGTTTATTTGTCCTGTAAATATTAATGTATCAGCTCAGTCCTGAGTGCCGTTACTGAAGGAGATGCACAGCAGATGCTCTGCTGGAAATGATTACGGAGATGCCGTGTGTCACATTGTTCTCCGAGCTGCTGAAACATGAAATAAGGTAGAATATTAGTTCTCTCTCTCCCTCGGCCAGTCTAGGTCTCTCACCCCAACTCCAGAGGCACATCTGGTTCGCACATTTGCAGGCTAGAATGGACTGATTCAGACCGAACCCATGTAAAGTGCACAAACTCGCGCTTCTCTAGATGACTTCATCAGCTCTGCTTTCTGACCACCTTCCAGCTCCGCTTATTAATCAT
>NC_051231.1:27842548-27850048 GCF_015220715.1 Pygocentrus nattereri | reverse complement strand
TTTTTGAGTCATGGGGTTGACCACAGAGTAAAATGCATTGAGAAAATCTGGGAATTCATGGGTTAATTGCGTAGCTTAATTAAGACATTAAGCCAAATCATAAAATTTACAATGTCTAAAAATATTCACTTTATTTGTTTCTACTTAAGCCTAGAACTGACAAAAATTGTGAAGGAGGTCTTTTCTTGGTGTCTTTTCTTCCCACCAAATGAGACTGTACGATCAATACCTTTTCATCAAATTAAACAATTAACAAAACATCTCTTCTGCTTAGTCATCTGCAAATTTCAAATGACATTTGAAACATGAATATGACATTTACTGCAAATTCTAATGCACAGTTTCTATTTATTTGCTAAGCTTAACATTTTGCAGCAATACAGAGGATAAGACGAGCTTTCGCACACTTTTTTTCTATGTATTAACGTATTTTGACTTATTTGACCACAGGTGCCCATACTGTGCCGACTCACTGTTCTTTGACTGGAACATTTTTGTGTGACAGCTGCGACTCTGCGGGGTCAGAATGAGGCCTGTATTTATAAAGCTGGTTTTAGATTGGCTGTGTTTCAGCATCTGCTTTGATCAGAGATCAGCGGTATGTCTGTCAGGCACTTCATGAATATATACACAGGACTCTGGAACTGGCTCAGTCCTGATAATCAAACATTAGATCACCACTGCTGCTTCTCCAGACGACCTTATATGTTCTATGTGCTTTTTTATCCTTCCATCCTGTTTGCCTGCATAATGTAGCTTAGCGAGATTATTACTCTGAATGAAATATTTATACACTCATCCTATATCCTCTCCTCCCAAAGGAGGAAAAGCAGTTATTTTGTGTGATCACATCTGTTTGGCAGAATCAATAGCATGAGAGTGTGTGTGTGTGTGTGTTTGTTGGGGGGGTGGGGGGGTACTGGACCATGTCGTCTGCTGAGGCCTGTCAATAAAACTAATATCTGCTGATTGATTGCACCACAGTATCACACAGAGAGGTCATCCTGGGTGGACACTGGGGTGTGTGTGTGTGTGTGTGCGTGTGAGAGAGAGAGAGAGAGAGAGAGAGAGAGAGAGAGAATGTGTTGTTTTGGCTATGTGGGAAAAGACTATGGAATGATAATATACACACACTCTTAACAAATAAGGTTCTAAGAGGTTCTTTGACTTAACAGTACTGGAACCCTTTCTGGTGTTATATTCATAGAATTCAATTATGCCATTAAGAACGCACCTGCCACCATTTTACCAGGCAAGCTGTAACTCTGTGCTCATCTGGTCACTGCTGCTGTAGCTACAACCCTCCAGGTGGATGAGAGGATGAAGACCAAGAAGCCAGAAAAAAGATGAAAAGACACGGGAACACTTTGGACACCACTAGGACATTGATAAAATTATAAATGGACACTCTGGATGTCGTCTCCAGAGAACACTACGATTACAAGATAAGCTTGATTGCTGGACTGGGTCTGTGTAACCTGCACACCTCTCATATTCAGACAATTCCAGTACGTCAGATTTTATATAAAAAAAAACAATAAACATGGCTACCAAACCTGCCAAAGCTATCAAATTAACATAATTAAGCTGGAGGTGGCTTCTTATTCACATTTTCCGTTCCACCTTAATTGGTGCTGCAGGTACGTTCAGGCGCCTTTTACATAAAATGGATTTAGAAAAACAAGCTGACGAATAAGAAGCCGAGATTATCTCATCCAGTTTGGCTCAATAAACACATCCTCAATCAGGAAATACCTTAAACTTTCTTTTGGAAATGTTTAATGAGCAGCTAACGAGCAGCAGCAGAGCTATAATCAGCTGGACCTGCTAGACGGTTGAACACTAGCTGAGCTGGTGCTGCGTCCCAAACCACACACTGCTCTACTTCACCCTTATGCTAATTAGTGTACTTCTAATGATACTGCACTCTTTTTTACACACGATTTAGAGTGCTACTTTGTGGTTTGGGATGCAAGGGGAATCTCAGCCAATCCAATTTCAGCTTTTACGTTTATCTCTATAGTTGTCAGGTTCTATGTTTAACTGGTGACTTTATTAAAGAACCCATAAAGGGCCCGTTTTATAAAGGACATATTTTACGTAACAGTACCTACATAAATGTATGTAAGTAACATATATATATATATATATATATATATATATATATATATATATATATATGCATATGGGACATTATTATTGCATATAGGTACTTACATGTTGTGGTTGTCACTTATAATAATAAGTTATATTCATTTCCATTACAAGTTCAGAATGTTTTTCCTTCTGTAAAGTTCATTTTGGAGATACAAGGTTTTTTTCTGACAGCAACAATATATATAATACAGCTGGACATTATTATTGCATATAAGTATTTACATATATAAACTATAATTTTTTTTTGATTACATATGAATACCAGTCTTTCTGATGGGTAAGCCTGAGTTTGGTGAATGCCAGGAGGACGTTACCTGCCTGTCTACATTGTGCCAACTGTAAAGTTTGGTGGAGGAGGGATAATGCTATGGATTCTTTTTTCAGGGGTTGGTCTAGGACACTTAGTTCCAGTGAAGGAAAATCTTAATGCTTCAGCAGACCAAGACATTTAGGATGAGTCTGTGCTACCAACTTTGTGGGAACAGTTTAAGAAAGAACCTTTTCTGTTCCAGCATGACTGAGCCGCAGTGCACAAAGCATGGTCTAAAGGCCTGGCTGGGTGAGTTTGGTGTGGGAGAACTTGACTGACCCACACAAAGCCCTGACCTTAACCCCATCAAACACCTTTGGGATGAACTAGAACAGAGATTGTGAGCCAGGCCCTCTTGTCCTACATCAGTGTCTGACCTCACAAATGCTCTTCATGATGAATGGGCTAAAATTCCCGCAGACATTCCAAAATCCTGTAAAATGCTTCCCAGAAGAGTGGTAGCTGTTACAGCTGCAAAGGGAGGACTAACTCCATATTAATGCTATGGCTTTAGAATGGGATGTCACAAATTATGTGTAATGTGTAGGTGTCCTGATACTTTTGTTCATGTATCTATCTCACAAGATTTCATGCCAAACCTTTGTGTTAGAAAGACAGCTGCCCCTCGACTGAAGCAGTATGCAGCTCCCACGGTGAGATGATGGCCCCCCTTTAGAAGACTTCTCCTCGATTTTATGGTCAGACCTGCTTGACTTCTCCCATTGTTCCAGCTCCTTTAAAGGCAATCAGGTTGCTAATGGGTGCGGGCAGCATATGTTTTGCGTCATTCAGACCGGAGCGGGTTCAGCGCGAGCGCTGCACTGTTTGGCAAGGCTCTTGATGACAGGGCTGATGAGGGGAGTGAGCATTTTGCATGTTTACACCCCCAAAAACCACAGGCCTCTTGAGCAAGAGGAGAAGAATTCGAACCGTCTGCTGAGGCAACACTCACAGCCTGCGAACCATCATTTCCCTTCACGTTTGTCGTGGCAGAATTAGTTGGAATGCAAGAGTGGCCGTAATTGTTATGGTTGGTTTGAGAGGGAGGTTTAGATTGGGAATAAAGGATGTTTTCTCTTTCCTGTTATAAACCTCAGAAATAATGCCTGGATCGCAAGAGTCTGTTATCACTTACTGCTGATTCAACGCTTGGACATTCCTAGGCAAAGATGGCCGGGCAGCGACCGTCTGAATCAGGATTTTCTGGGCAATTCTTTGAATCACCACTCTGACCTTTAGCTTGAGCTGATCCTTGTCTGCTGGAGGGATTTGGACATTTCGTGCATTGCTCCAAAAACCTTGACCACATAGACTAAGATTACTGCTATGTATGCACATTTTTGTCAGGCATCTTCTTGGTCTTCTGCCCCTACAAGTCATACTAAAGCAACAGTCTGTGATTGGTCATTTTGCATTTCATTTAAGTGGCCCCTTCGTAGTAGGTAGTATACTGGTTTATCTTGAAATCCCTCTTAAGGTATTTGTTTTTTCAGTGATGTTATACCACTATGCACGTAAATGCATAGTGGGAAATGGGAAATGGGAAAATTCGAACGGGCAATTGCGCTTGTCAGAAACTGTTACCAGCATTAAAAGAGTAATTAGGCCTAAATCACCTCACAAGGGTAGTGATATAAACCCAAGTCTGTACCAAATTAAATGCACATATAAGAGACAAATGACTCCTAGATGTTAAACAACATTCAGCACCATTTTCACCGCACTCAGAGAAACCACTACAGGCTTTAGAGAAACTCAACTTTGTCTTGTTAGGGTTAAAAAGCAATATTTACATTGGCCTATACATTGTTTCTGGTTTTACTATTTCACCCAATAAAAACAATTCAGATTTACTTCTTATTAAAAGCGAGCAAACATATAGAATAATACACCATCTACAAAGAAGGTTTACTTGAGCATCAAAATTGATTTTATTTGACAAAAATATATAAATATACTCTATTGTGATGTATACCAAAACTGTCAGTAATCTTATTTATACCATGATAGAAATTTTTGCCCCTACCACCCACTACTACCCCTTCCTGGGGTAGTTAGCAGTAGTGGTTGTGGTGAAACCTATTTGACTCTCTGGAATAGCCATAAATGTGTCTTGTGGCACTAGTTGCTAACAAGCTCTGGCCTTTAATACAGAAAGGAAGCACCCTGCTCTGGCATTGGCCACTGACACTCTCAATATATCTAGCTCTTCCTCTTCTAAACCTCACGTTCAATTCAGTCTGCTTGACAGCGCTAGTGAAATTCCAGATCTCAGTGTTGTTTGATTGGCCTGCTGGGACCTAGAGGAGGGTTCATCAAGACTCTGTGATTGACAGGGTCATCCCTGCACTCCCATGAGATGTTCTGATTGGAGGGCTTGAGTAGCACCAGGAAGGATGTAGATATCATCTTGCTAGTGAATCCAGGAGGATCAGTTTGTATGCCTTGTAAGGTCCATGTCACTTAATGCAGTGGGATGCTTCTATGATTACATACATTTGTAGAACTAACTGACCACTTTATGGGCTCCACCTGCATTATACACCGTGTTTATTAGGTATGCATAACTTGCATACTCATTAGGAATGTCTGCCATTGGACAAAGACAGCTTTTTGCAGCATTGTCGTTCAATTTTGCCCCATCTTTAATTCCTCAAGGTTACAATGAACTCACAGTTTCAAAATCCTCTAGAAATTGGCAGTGAGTTCAAGTCAGGTGATTGGCTTGGCCAAGCTTCTTCACCCTTTTCACAAACCAGTCTTGACTATGCAGCTTTTGGCTGTATGTTTGGGGTCATTGTCTTGCTAAATCAATCATCTTCTCCACAGATTCAGTTTATAGGTCAATGAAGCTTTTTTCTAGGCTCTAAGAAGGCACGGCATACCCACCTCCTACTACGCAACTGGGAAGCACTTGCATTGAAGTTCTTTTCATATATTAGGATTGTTCTTGCCTCATTTGGAAGTTACTTTGGCTAAAAGCCTCTTCCACACGAATGTTTGTACATGCAAATATATTAAACCAGCTTTGGGTGGAATTCCCTCCAGTGTAGGCAGCCAAGGAGGAGTTAACAGAGGCTTGAGGATCATGGCTGAGCTGATGGGATGAGTGATGCGAAGCACTGACTGTGTGTTTTGGTAACGGTCAGAGAGCGTAGAGTTTTCCACTGAGAGTGGCGTCTTCATCGGGCCTCTTCATCACCGGGGTAAACAGATCAGAAACATCTGTCGGAGAGCGCGCCCGTGATGTTTGTCCCTGTCCTCCTCGCTCTCATTATTCCTTTCTTCTCTTCCATCTCTCGCTTTTTTTTCTCCTGCGTCATGGTCGGCAGATGGCGGCATCATCATCATCATCATCATCGCTACAACTCATCACATCATCCCAAAGAGCTTGAGAAGGAGCTGTTTACTTTGGTTTAATCTTTGAAATGCGTTTTCTCTCGTCCTTCTTCTTGTTTCTTCCTCTCTTTCTTCTTTCATGTCGCATTTCTCTCCTTCTCTCTCTTTCCATCCCTCATTATTCCTCTCTTTTTCCTCATCCTTTCTGCCTCTATCTGAACTTAAAATGAAGGAACTGCTGGCACGGCAGCGCCCAGCATGGGTGGCCTGTTTGAACAAGGTGTGACTCAGTCATGAGCGGCTTAGCATACATACCATTTACCTACTAATTAAGGATGGGCATTTGAACCTCTTTATGCATGGAAAAAACTTTTCTCTAAGCATAAAGTGGAATTCCCTCCAGTGCAGGGAGGGGGATTTTAGCTTTTAAAGGGGATTTCTGTTCAATTAAGTAGTTAATATGTAAACAGAGTCATTCAGAGTGGTTTATTGTAGAGAAACTAACTCTGACTTCTTTACAGTGGTGTTGATAGGAACCAGAGGTTGTAATGTCTACAACATAAATATAGCCATTTTATTTACTATCCAAAATGACCAGTAAATCTACACATGTCTTCTGAGTGCATGTAATGCTGATAATGCTAAAATACTGCTACATTTAAAGTGCATTGGGTCTTATTTTACCTTACAACACCTCCCTTTTAGGCCAAAACCATCTCAGGACTATCATAAAACAAAGTCTCAGGGTATTCATAAACAGTTCATGTAATAACTTTGAGACGGAGCTTTTAGAGGCATTAAACTCCTCCGACGTCTGGTTCCCATCACCGTGAACAATCCTGACTTGGTAAGTTTGTCTAAAATGGAGCATTTCACATCAAACCACTCAGTTTTCTTGATTTCTTACACACATTTCAGGACACAATGTCGCTGCTCTCAGATGCTCACATACACATTCTCAGAGCCCTGCGCACATTTAGCAAGGTCTCCCATATTGCGAGTAAAATTAACCTCCAGCTACACTGTAAGAAATAAAGGTGCTGTACAGGTACATTTTTGTTTATCAAGGCACAAACAATGCAAATGTACCTTTAAAGGTACAACAGTGGTTTTAAGGGCCAACTATGCAGATTAAATTTTTTTTTTTCCAGCAAAACGATACGTATTTCTCTCTTTTTAGAACCTACTGTTTTAAAGCAACAATAACATAAAAACACAGGCTCAAGTCAGGGTATGTGGTGTCAATACAACTTAAAAATACAATTATGGTACAGATTACAGTGCAACCGGTTTAGGATAGCAGGTTTTCCATCACATGGTACCGGTTCACCTTCATTTGACTCTGCCTATTTTTGGTGTAAACCACACTATATGTACAAAAGTATTGGGACCCTCCTACTTATTGAGTTCAGGTGTTTCAGCCACACTCGTTGCTAACAGGTGGAGCACATAGCCGTGCAGTCTCAATAGACAAAGGCATTAGAATGGGTCATACTGATAAGCTCAGTGACTTTAAACGTGGCACTGTGATAGGATGCCACCTCTGCCACAAGTCAGTTTGTAAAATTTCTGTCCTGCTTGATCTGCCCCAGACAACTGTAAGTGCTATTACTGTGAAATGGAGGGACAGAGGAGCAACAACATCTCAGCCATGCAAACTCACAGAGAGGAAAAACTATGTAAGGTATACAACC
>NC_051231.1:27810048-27837548 GCF_015220715.1 Pygocentrus nattereri | reverse complement strand
GGACGACAGACTGGAATTTATGTGACGGGGAAATGGATTTATTTCAAAACATAACTTTGGTTTTCTTAGGGGGAGTTTCAGATGTCAAGGTTATCACAAACTCACTCCGTTCCTTCACACTAGTGTGTAGGTATTTCCATGTTGGACAGTCAGAAGCTTGTGTAGGCCACAAAAATCGACCGCTTGTAAGAACATTTGAAGGATTTTTCCCTCAAAAATGAACTGGCTTTCCTAGATACTGAAAGGTACTGGGGGAGCTGTCAGGGAATACTGTGTGAGGGGTGGGGGGTGTTGGTTGAGAGTAGGGTGGAGTAGGTGGGGGTGGGGGGGGTGATGGGGGCGTGCATTGGCAGGTGATTTCAGTTTGAGCAGGCAGAGTGACCTTCACTGACCCACAGACTGACCAGCTCTCAAACCTGCTTACACCTCTTTATGTACCCCCTCTCTCTGTCCCTCGCTCCCTCTCTCTTTCGGGCACTCCTTCTTTCTCTCTCTATTCTGCTCTCTCTTTCTCTCTTTATCTTTCCTTCGTTCTCTCTCCATTCTCCTTCATTTTCTCTCTCACATACTTTCTCTTTTTCTCTCTTCTCTCTCTGTCTTTCCCTCTTATTCTCTCGCCCCTACTCCCTCTCTCTGTCTCTTACTCTCATTTCTTTCCCTCTCCCCCATATACTTTCTCTCTCTCCTCTCTCTGACTTTCCTTCTCTCCCTCACGCTCTCATTATGTTTCCTTCACTCTCTGTCTCTCTCTTATCTCTCTCTTTCCCTTGGACTCTCTCTCTTCTCTTACTCCTTATCTTTCCTTCTTTCTCTCTCCATCTCTCTCACTCTCTTTCTTTCTCTTTCTCTCCCCCTCTTTCTCCATCTCTTGCTCTCGTTCCCTCTCCCCCTTACACTTTCCCTCTCTCGCTCTCTCTATCTCCCTTGTTCTCTCGTTACTTTCCTTCAGTCTCTCATTTCCCTCTCTTTCCCTTGGACTCTCTCTCTTCCTATTCTTGCTATCTTTCTTTTTTTCTCTCTCCATCTCTCTCACTCTCTCTTTCTCTCATTCATTCTCTCTTCCTCTCCTACTCTTTCTCTCATTCTATCTTTCCTTCTCTACCTCTTGCTATCTCTCTCTCTATCTATATCTCTCCTCTACTCTGTCTGTCTGTTGTTTTCATTCTTTCTCTTTTTCCCTTTCTCTCTTTATCTCCATGTCATTGTCTTACCCTCTCTCTCTCTCTCTCTCTCTATCTTGCTCTCTCTCTTCCTGCTCCCTCCCTCTCTCTCTCTCTCTCTTGCTCTGTCTCTCTCTTTCTTGCTCTCTCTCTCCCTTCTCCCCCCTCTCTCTCTCTCTCTCTCTCTCTCTCTCTCTCCCTCTCCCTCTCCCTCCCTCTCTTGTTCTTTATAGCTCTTGCCACTCTTCCTGAAGTGACAGAGAAACTTGTTCCTGTTCTGCCTCTCTGCGCACTCCTCCACCACACGTTCTCTCTGTTTCTCATCCTGTTTTTGATCTGGGAACAGATTTTTTTCATTAAGCAGAGAGTGAAAGCTGTTCTCTGGATCCGTTTGTTATCCCATGGAGGAATCTGTCTTTTAAAACCAGGCTCAGAAACCTAGCTCAGTCTGAGGGAAGGAAGTGGTAAGTAACTTCCACACACTGGCTCTTACTGCTGACTCTTACTCCAGGCCTGACTCGCAGACTTTTATTCCTTATATTGGCTTCTGTAATCAAAGCCCATTTCAACAGCATTGCACATTTCTCACACTTTCAGAACTGTGAGACTGCTGATGTTGCTTTAGGGGTCCAAGCACTGTTTGACTATGCTGACTAATGTTGTCCTGCATCCACTTTCAGTGTGGATTCTGTTTATAGCTTCAATATTTGTCCAAAGCCTACAGAGCTTGACGGCTCACACAATCTTTATCTTTAGTTTATTCTCCCATTAATTTCTTTGCCTTACTATATTTTCAGTCTGGAATGCTGGTGTCATGTTTTGACAGAATTTAACACACAAGCTCGAGAAAAATGGATATGAGGTAAATAAAACATTGAATCGACTGAAAACAAATGCTCTACAGAGTGATGTTTGGGATGCTTGTGATGTTTGAAATCACAGGTTGAATAAATTAGTTCAAACAGAATTTAAACTATTTTGAAAAGCAAATTTTGGTGGGCTTGGATGGAGTTCAGACTCAAAAGTTGATGTGGTTCAGATCAGAATTCACCAAAATGTTGTAAGGCTCACATCAGGTTCGGACTCAACTTGATGATGTGGTTTGGACTGGGTATATTTGCACCCAAAACTTGACGATAAGGAGGGGGTTTGGTCTTGGGTAAAGTTCAGACTCAAAAGTTGTTGATGTGGTTCAAGCCAAGCTGGGTTCAAACAATATTTTGTTCGTCTCAGTACGAGTCAGGCTCAAAGATGATGATGTAGTTTTGAAGTAAATTTTGTTGGGCTTGGATCAGCTTGGACTCAAAACTTAGTTTGAGTTGGGTCCAGGTGACAAAATTTTGCCTGTCTGAGGCCAGGTTCAGACTCAAAACTTGTTGAAGTGGTTTGGGCAAGGTTGGACATTATTTTGTCAGGCTCAGGTCGAGTTTGGACTTGAAACTTGATGTGGTTTGGGCCAAGTCTGGTTTGAAGAATATTTTGTCATGCTCAAGTCAACTTCAGACTCAAAACTTAATGATGTAATATGGGCCACAAATTTTGTCACGTGAGGATAACAAATTTCTGTCAGTCTTGGGCCAGGTTCGGACTCAAAACTTGGTGGTTTGGCTTGGGTCAGGACTTTTGTTGGGCTCAGGTTGAGTTCAGACTGATAAGTCAAAAACAGGTTTCAATGCAGCTTTGGGTTTGGACTCAAAACTTGACAATGTGTTTCTTGAGTCAGATTCGGTTCGAACAAAATATTGTCGAACTTGGGTCGGTTTTAGATTTAAAAATTGATATGGTTCAGGTTAGGTTCAGACAAAGTTTTGTAGGGCTTGTGTCGGGTTCACACTCAAAACTTGATGAGGTGGTTCGGGCCAGGTTGGGTCTAAACTGAATTTTATAAGTCTCAGAAACCCAAAACATAAAGTGATGAAATAGTTTAGGCTGGATCTGGTTTGAAGTAAATTGTGTCTGGCTTGGGTCAGTTTGGACTATTGAAGATTTGATTGAGTTGCGTTGATCTCAGGCAGGAAGTTCTCAGGCTGTGTTAGGGTTCAGACCAACATTTCAAACTGGCTTTTCTGTTTGGCTTGTGTTCACTGTGTGTGCCTCCTAGAACAAAAGTCTCTATTTTCAGCATTTACAGTGCTGGTAAGACAAATCGGACCTCTTTTTTTACTTTCACCCTTCACTAACCTCCCTGTTTTTATTCATCAGAGGATTTGCAACTCAGAAGTCTTAGATTGTGACTGACAGCAAAGAGCGAGATAGAATAGAAAGAGAGCACAAGAGGAGTGTGCAGCAGTTCCTGCAATCTCAGCTGTTGTGATTTAGGCCGACTGACACCGCACAAATCTTTAAGGATCTGTCAGCTGTGCCACATGCCTACCCCCTCTCTTTATTTTTAACACCACTGCTTTTACCAGCATGTAGTACAACAGGGAAGATGCAGTGTTTTACGGTATGTGTCAGTGTTCATTATGCTTGAAGCAGATTTTGCACACATTTATATACAAAAAAATCTCCACCCGATTAATCTAATAACATTACATTATTACTCGGTGTATGGACTTATATTCACTTCAGTTCTAGTTGTAATGTTCATTTCCAAAGCTGATGTTCAGTTCCTGTGCTAATATTCAGTTCTAACTGTAATGTTCAGTTTCAACACCAATGTTAGGTGTTAGTTCTGTTCTAGCTCAAATGTTTGTTTCCAATGCAAGTGTTCAGCTCCATAGCAATTCAGATCCAAAACCAAGGTTTGGTTTCAAGTGGTGATGTTCAGTTCCAACTCTAATATTCACTTTCAACTCTAATGTTCTATCCTAATGTTAACGTTCACATCCAATGCTAATGTTCTATCCATTCTCTAATATTCACTTACTTCCCTTTCTTATGTTCAGTTCTAACACTCTTGTTCACGTCCAGTGATAATGTTCTGTTCCAGCTCTATTGTTCTGTTCCAGTGCTAATACTCAGTTCCAATGCTAATGAAACCCATCTGATCCAGCTGATCATGCCGTGCTCAGAGGATCTGAGTGTTCTGAGTGCAGGTGTATTCGATTAATGTTGGATCTAATCTCTTGGCAGGCCATGTGGTGTGCAGTGCTAAGGCTGGTCGTTCTGGGACATGATGGGTGTGGTATATTTCTGTCCACTGCAGCGCTGGGGCAGTTTATCAGCACTGCCTCTCTGGCTCTTTGGGTCATTCCTGCTGGACGCCCTGTTGGCTTTGTCTCTGACGTCCTTGAGTGAGCAACTGACGGTGGTTCAGCCTTTGGGCCAAACGGATTTAACCACACAGTCGACACACGCACACAAACACACACACTCATTCTCTTCACGTGTGTGAGTGAGTGTGCCTCCTGAGTGTATTCCACTTCTATAAGAGGAGCCGACAGACCAAGGTCAGAGGAAAGAGGGAAAGAGAGAGAGAGAGAGAGAGAGAGACAGAGAGAGAGAGGGAAGGAAAAAAACGCAATGTAATGAGTGAGAAAGAGGAAGTAGAGATTTCAAGGTGAAAGCAAGCAGAGAGGAGGTAGCGGTGAAGAGGTGCAGGAAGACAGAATGATGAAGGGAGGGTTGGGAGTCGATCCCAAAACGAATCAATTCCTCAACCCATGCATTTGGGAATTGAGAGTGGACTCCAAAGATTGGACTTTATTCCACACTCCCAGGTAGCAAAGAAGTGATAACCCAATTCTGGCTCGTGCTTTCTACTAAGGACTCAGCAAGCAGGGGTGCTGAGGGCGTGGCTCAACCCCCCGGATTTCAGGGTCGACTACCCACAATTTGAATACACTCTTTTTTATCAATTGTCTTATCTCCCACTCAGTCTGCTCTAACTTGTCACTGTGCGTGACGGAATTGGCCACTATGCCACACATCAACAACCTGATTGGACATCACTCAACTCATTTGCGTAAAGAGAGCAAAGAAACCTGTTTGAAAAACTAGTTCTATATACCACCAAATAGGGTTCTTATATTGTTACAGGCTTGACGTCATAACAATAGAAGAACCCTTTTTGGTCCTATATAGACTTTTCAAAAAGCTTCCATATGGAAACCATCTACAGCACATTCTCCATCAGTCTGAAGAACCCTTTCACAATGCAAAGAACCCTTTAATCATGCAAAGTGTTAATGGTTCTATATAGAGTCATTGTCTTTCCTAAAGAACTGGACCATCATTTTTTCGATTGAATAGGACGTTTTTAAAAAAGGCTCTAAATATAACCATATACAATACATTCTCCATCAATCTGAAGAACCAGTTCATGCTTCTTTGCATGGTGAAGTGGTTCTTCAGATTGATGGAGAATGTATTGTACATGGTTATAAATAGAACCATTGCCTTTAATAAAGAACCCTGGAAGAACCGTCTTTTTTAAGCGTGTATATACTTTTTCATATCAAATACACTTTTGACAAATACATAAAATGCATTTTTTTCCAGAGTGGATATTATTTAGTAGCTTTTCTAGTATTGAGGAAGATTAATTTTGACTATGTTTTCTTAGCCAGTAAAAAAGATGCTACATAGGCCAACATACTGGCAGGAAGTGTCCAAGATCTATTTTAACACATGTGGGCCAAATAAGCATTTTTAATGTGGGCCACTTTTGGCTCACATGCAGTTTGCCAGTGCCGACAGAGGGCCAGCAGTGCCATATATTTGCCAGAAGCAGTCCAATCCACATGTTATCTGGGCACTGGTGTTGAGGTTGCATGTGGAGTGTTAGATATTCTGCTGTCTTTATCTAGATGTAGTACAGAGATTAATATTCCAGTGGAAAACAAAGTGAAGTGTAACACAATGAAAAAGCAGACATCAAACAGAATTGTTCAATACCAAACCGCTACCCACCTGAAGGAGAATCAGGTACAGTTCAGTCAGCCCCCAAACACGTCTGTGCTCTTATGTTATCAACCCCATGGTGCCCTCCTGCCCCCACTGTCCTCTTTTTTGAAAATGGTCATTCTGCTGATAGTCATGTTAATGTAGCTATGGTTAGCTTTCCATACAATTTCCATGCTCAGGTCAAATATAATCAATTTTGTACTTTTAATTTCACCTAGTGTTGGTTTTTGGGATCAGGAATATTGTGTGGAATTGAGGCCTGGGATCAACTCCATCAACAGGGCTAGATGGAGGGAAGACATAAAAAGAGCAGAGCAAGAAAAAAGATGAAGCCCAAGTCTTCAGTCCATCTTTATACTCATTGATTTTATTCTGTTTTTGGCACGTGGACCTAACCATGTCCACCACCCACCTACTTACTCACACTGCCCCCCGACTGCTGTTTCTGCTTGTTGGGGGTGCTGTCACAGATAATCAATGCTTAGCGTGTGGATCACTGACAGCTCTGGTACAGTTTCACTGATTTCAGCTGCACTTCTACATATACTCGTATATAGTATCAAGCTCAACTCCATCTTCTGGAACTGCCACTCAAACCAGTGTTTGTTCTAGCATCTTACTCAGCTGCGATATTACCCCACCCATCTGACTGTTACCTCATTTCTCTGCCACTATACAACCTTTAAATGCTGCTGCACTCAGCACATTAACTTTAGACTAAACTTTGCACAATGTAAGGTTTACAGGTATGACTGTGTGTGTGTGTGTGTGTGTGTGTGTGTGTGTGTGTGTGTGTGTGTGTGTGTGTGTGTGTGTGTTTGTGTGTGTGTTTGTGTGTGTCTGTTCGAGTGAGTGAGGTAGGAATGCAGGTTTTATTTTATTTTATTTTGTTATATTTTATATTCATTTTATCTCTTTCCCTACATGTGAATGTCTGTCTGATACTGTGCTCTGTGAGCTCCTGTAACCAAAACCAAATTCCTTGTATATGTAGCATACCAGGCCAATAAAGCTTGATTCTGATTCTGATTCTGATATTTATAGCATTTGGCAGGCACCCTCATCCAGAACAATGTAGGCGAAGGCAGTGTTGAGCGCCTTGCCCAAGGATTCTTACTGGTTGTGTGTAAGGTGCTCACCCAGATAAGAGATTGAACCCAAGTCTACAGCGTGGAGGGCAGAAGTGTTTCCCATGACACTATAACACTGTTATAAATCTGTCATTGTTGTAATGTCACAACCATAAACACATTTCCATACATCTGCCCATACAGCCTACAGCAACTTAGCCCCACCCATTCATGTGGAAGCAATGTGCAGTGTTGTTACTGCGGACATTGTGTTGCAGGGTTATTAGAGATGTGGGAAAATGATTAAACGTTGTACTGTTCCTGGCTGTTGGGAAGCAAATGTATCATTGCATGTATCATGGCTGAAGTGTTGTTTTCTGATGTAAAATATCAATCCCACCTTATTGAATGAGGCCAAATACAGTGTAGACAAAGAAAACAGGGGTTCTGTTTTGGAGGGAAAAATAAATAAACAGTTGAACATGACTCATATCTCCATTTTTCAGTTTTTGACATACTTTGAAAATGCCTGTTGGCCTTTACATTGTGTGTAAGTTTCATGATGAATGGAGCAAAGGAAATGACACAAAATGACTCGGAAAAAAAGTCTGGTTCCATTGACTTACATTAAAAGTCAAATAGTTTTTTCCTTCTCCTGTAAAGTTACTATTTTGGAGATACGAGGTTTTGTTCTGACAACAGCGATATATGGTAAAGTTTGAACTTGTCACTTTTTGAAAATTGCTATCTCGAGTGCTTAAAAATGATGTAAGAAGATAAACACCCTCTGAAAAGAGGCTTCATTTACGCCACACTGGAAGTGAATTGATTTCACAGCAGCAGACGCCAAAGGTGTCATATAGCTGTGGGCTTTGACAGCCTGTGTCTGTCCTGTACTGCCCTCCTATGAGACCAGCACAGGAGCAAGAGGACAGCAGTACAAACCAAGCTGTCACTCACTCACACACGCTCCGCAGAAAGCCTCGTGACACCCTCGCCCTGGGAACTGGCATTCTGAGAAGCTGCCTGTCAAACATAAGTACTTCTTTCCATTGTCCAAGAGTGCAATAGGCAGAGAGATAGAGAGAGGAAATGTCAGAGAGAGAGAGAGAGACAGGCTGCGTGTTGCAAACAGGAGAAAAGTGACCGTTGGTTTTATTTGTCCGTTTATAACATGTATCAAAAACACTCATAATTCAGTTAACATGGCCATTTTCCAACCTTCTAAACTTAAACAGGCTGTTTCTGTTACTTTGCCTTTAAGGCTAATCCATGTAAATATCCTTTGTTCTGATTGGCTCCCATGCCTTGTTTAAAAAAAGCAGTTGGGGCTGCAACACACCTTATAACTTCACCTGTGAATGGGTGAGGCTAATTGCTGTAGGCTGATTAGAAGGATATATAGCTGGTATTTTGAATGCCTACTAGCCTCTTAGCAATGTTGCAGTAATATTGAGTCGGATTTTTTTTCCAATTTACCCGCTAGTTAAACCCCCTTCTGATGATGTATCTTGAAGGTAGAAGGAACTAAAAGCACTTTGGAGAAGATATATCAGGGCAGGCTGTTTGAAATGTACTTCTTTCTCTAGATGGCTAATGCTAAAGCAAGCCAGTTATTGCTATATTACTGCTAAGAAGCTGCACATCATGGCTATGCTAGCATTTCTGCTTAATGCATGTTGGGTATTGTAGTGAATATTCATAGACGAAAACCACAAAAAGGATATAAAATTGTGAATTTTGTCAAACCAATGAGGCTGAGGGATCCTAGGCCAAAATGCTAATTTCATGGTAGCTGTTGCTATATCAAGTTTGATTTTGATGCCCCTGTGGTGAGTTAGCTAAAGTTGCCTAATGTCCATCATAAAAATGACAACTGCACTCAGTGTATGAAGTTCTGTGAACATTAACATGAAAGTAGAAGCAGCCCAATGCAGAATGTGAATCTTTAGCATTAGCCTAAGCCTAGTTTCCACTGTTTATGGTGAGCTTAGTGTTCAGAAGTCATCCCCACTGATGAAACTCAAACTATTGAAGCTATTAACGTTTCAAGTTCATTAAAAGGTGAATTAATTGGGTTAATTAAAAGGTGTGATGTTTTAGCCTAGCGTTAGCCATGCTAATTGACTTTTATTGCCGTTTCTCATTCATTTTCTGGCCCTTGATGTTCGAGTAGCGGGTGGGAAAGCTGGAGACACACACATACACACTCACAGGCACACACACTCTTGCCCCAAAGTTTATGTATATTGCATTAGCGTGGTAAGTGCCTCATGGAAACTTTCTGAGGTTAGCGCAGCCCTCTGTAGCTTTTGTGAGAGCGTCCAGGCCCAGAATGAAAGTCTTGGCAGCCGCCTTGAGCGTAATCAGCGGGTTGTAGCACAGCGTGTGATTGTTGATGGCCGAGGTCAATGGCCATCGTTGATCATCTCTCATGCACCGACGACTGGAGGCAACTGCTTGCGGCTGCAGATCGTGCGCTAATGCTAGCGTGTCATGTGTCACGAGTCGAGTTCAAGCGAGCCAATCCCAAAGGCATGTCTGATATCTGCTGCAGACGGAGAGGGACTGTACGTGTTTGTGTGCGTGTTGGGAGAGAAAGCTGCTTTTGAAATTTGACATTTTCAATTTGCCTGTCAAGGCCACTGATCTGCGATCAATCTTTTCCTCCATCTGTGCTGCTCTTGGCTGGTGTGTGAGCTGAAAATTCAAAGTGACCTAGAAATAACATTCCAAGTCTTGAGAGACGGCATGAAGAGAGACCCCTGACACAGCTCGGCTTCTTCCATCTCATTAAATAACCATCCTGCCTGATCTGTGCTGCCTCTCTTTATTCACTCCTTTAGGTTGTGCCTGTAGCTAAATTTACTGTACACTGTAATTTAATGAGTCCTCAGTAATGAGCTAGCCAAAAATATAATTCACACAGTTTTCACTGTGTGAATGGAGAATGCAGTCAATCAGCCATGATGAGTTTATGTCTGAAGTCTTGTTCTTTAGTTTTGTACTGGAAGCTAATGTAGCTAATGGGTAACGACAGCTTATGGCACCTGTTAGCACTGTGCTAACCATACACTGAAAATTTATGCTGTAAATTTACAGTAACTTACTGTAATTTTGAGTTGTTGGGTTTGTTACTCAAACGTCAGTCATCAGATTGCAGTTAAAATGTATCTTAAATGCTTTTATAGAGAAAAAATACAAAAAGTTCATATTTCAAAAGCTAACAGGCTAGATAGCAAGAATACAGGGGGAAACTCTTGGCTTGCTGACAGCAAAGCTGGCGGCCCACTGTCTCATTGCTAGCATCAGAGAACTTGTAGAGAGGAGAATTACCACTCCGTAATGTCTTCTGGGTTTCTCAAACGCTAGAGGGCGCTCCCGAGCAGTCCAAAATGAATGGGTTGATATGGAGCATTTGAGCAAAGTCTTAGTTCATAAATGCTTAAACATTTTTAATGTAAAAGAATGCAATCATATCCTGAGCACAGAGCAGCATATTTTTAAGAGCTTTTAAACTTGAGTTATTGGCATGTACATCCATGACGCCAGTGACTACGAACAGCCAATGAGCTGCTCCGCTGGCCAATCATCCCTCTCTAGCAATAACCACCTCCTTCTGGTGCCCAAAACCCGTTTGCTGTAGTGAAAAGGAAATATATAGATAAGTTGTCTTTGCTTTTTTTGGTGAAATACATTCTTCTGCTTTCTAAAACTGAAGGAAAGTTCTGGGCGAGTGATTGGAAACTATTTTAACTTTTCATTTTTAGCTGTTGAGCGCCATTTACTCCCATTCATTCAGAACTCGCTTGCAGGCGCCCTCTGCTGATTAGCAGTTCTGTTTTTGTTATAACAGGGGAAATAGGAAGCGGCCAGGCTCCTCATAAACAGTATTCTGGCCAGTCCATCTGTGGTTATGCAGAATGTTACACAAAATGGTACTTCTCTTCACTTATGAGTTTCCTTCCCTTTCAAAGATTCTCTTCTGTGATGTTTCTGCCCAAAGGATTTTTCTTTCTGCTTAAAAACTCAGTTTAATCTGAATGTCTGTGTTGCGTTATTGAGAAAGGCTGAATTTGAGGGTAAATTAACTGGTGTAAATGTTTAGCATAAAAACTAAACGACACCACACAGAGCTCTGCTTTTAGAGCACTTGAGATGTTAATCTCATTGTGTCAGGAGTTTCTGTTTTTGTCTGTTGACCACTGAATGTCTTCCTTCAACTGGCTCATTAGAACAGCGTGTGGCTTCTCTTAGCAGTTCATCAGCTTAATGAGGGCAGACAGCTGCTGGCCACTTCGTTATAAGCCATAGAAAACTGTAACCAATCCAGTATCAACAGCAGCAACATTTTCAACTAAACAGTTTTACTGGGCCAATTTTTTTCTTCACAATTGTTTGTCTTAGTTAATTTTCTTTTTTTCCAAAATAAAAGACAGTGCTCATTTAAAAACGTATGCTTTAAGGTGAGGTATTTACTAAAGCATTCACTCAAAAACTACAGTAGAAAAACTGAAATATGCTGTATGCATTTCTCAAAAGCTACAGCTGTTTACATTAGAGCCGCAGGCTTATGGTACTAAACTCAGTGTCAGAGGGTGAATGTACACCGTCGTTAGCTTACCGTTATTCTAACAGTGGTGATTAATTAGATACGTACAGTGATAAAGGATATTTACAAATGGAATTTTAAGTTGAAATTGTGTGTGTATGTGTGTGTGAACAACATAAAATCATTCATTAACTATATACACTCACCGGCCACTTTATTAGGTACACTGCTAGTAAAAGTTTGGACCCCCTTTTGCCTTCAGAACTGCCTTAATTCTTCGTGGCAGACTTTCAGCAAGGTGTTTGAAACGTTCCTCAGAGATTTTGGTTGGTTATTTGAGGTACTGCTGTCTTTCTATCATCTGGAACCAGCCTGCCCATTCTCCTCCGACCTCTCACATCAACAAGGCATTTTCGTCCACACAACTGACCGCTCACTGGATATTTCCTCTTTTTCTGAACATTCTCTGTAAACCCTAGAGATGGCTGTGCGTGAAAATCCCTAATGAAGTGGCCGGTGAGTGTATCTATATATACAATAATGTGGGTGTGTGTACATAATTTGAAATTTGAAAATGCTTGTTGTCCTTTATATTGTTTGTAAATTTCCTGAAGGATGGACCAAAATAAATGGCTAAAATTGACTTGGGAAAAAGTCTGGTTCCATTGACTTACATTGAAAGTAATGTATGTTTTTTGGAAACTGTAACTGTAAAGATACCATTTTGGAGATACAAGGTTTTGTTCTGACAGCAGCGATATACATATAGCCTGTGACTGTTGTAGTTTTCTAATTTCCCTGTCTGAAATTGAAAATGTTGTGCATGTGTGCAGGTGTGAATATCACTGCACAGCATCACTCACGTGTGTCTGGGCTGATGAGAGCTGATAAAAAAGCACCAAAGAAGCTGAATTGCAGCTAATCTGAGATTACATTATTTTAAAGCTCATACTTCAGTAGCCAAAGCTCTAAAGTGCACAGATTTCCACTTTATATTTTTTATAAAAATGTAGTCGATCAGCCAAAATTTCAGTCAGATGTTTCCTCAAGAGGCTGATATTGTATGCATACAGACAGCATGATGCTAATTGTTGGGGTATGAACTTCCATTACTTCTTAGCTACATTAGCCTTGTAGCTGCAGTACACAGTAAAGAAGTGAGCATGTCTTGGCTGATGGACCGTATTTGGGGGACGAGGCAGATTTGGTTTTTTTAAACTCAGCTCTGCTGAAAGCTGCAAATGCAAGACAGGCTGAGTGTAATGATAGAGATATTAATCAACGGGACAATATTTCAGAGAGAGAACGAGAGGCTGAGACTCAGTCATCAGAAAGGAACAGGAGAAGTAGAGAGAGTGTTGAAGGAATGAGGGAGAAAGAGAGGAGGATGAGAAAAGAGAAGTAGACGGTGGGCGGATCGCCAAGCAGAGCCGGAGGTGATGAATGAGGCTGTAATTAAGAACCGCTGCTCCACTGCACTTTCTCTCTCTCTCTCTCTTTCTCTCTCTCTTTCTCTCTCTCTCTCTCTCTCTTTCTCTCTCTCTCTCTCTTTCTTTCTCTCCCTCTCTCTCTCTATCTATCTCTCTATCTATACATCTCTCTAGCTGTTTTCATCTTCTTTTCCTCCCTCTCTCTCTCTCTCTCTATCTCTCTATCTGTATCTCTCTCTATCTCTATATCTTTTCATCTTCTTTTCCTCTCTATCTCCCTCTCTCTTTCTCTCTCTCTCTCTATATATATATATATATATCTCTATATCTCTTCATCTTCTCTTCCTCTCTCTCTCTATCTATCTAGATATCTCTCTCTATATCTCTTCATCTTCTCTTCCTCTCTCTCTATGTATCTATATATCTATATATATATATATATATATATATATATATATATATATCTTCATCTTCTCTTCCTCTCTTTTTCTCTCTCTCTTTTTCTCTCTCTCTCTCTCTCTCTCTCTATCTATCTGTATATCTCTCTATCTCTATATCTCATCTTCTCTTCCTCTGTCATTCTCTTTCTCTCTCTTCATCTTCTCTTTATCTCTCTACCCCACTATTGTTCCCTTTATCTGTTCTTTCTCTCTTCATTTCTCTTATCTCACTCTTCATTTTCCACCTTTGTTCTTTCTTTCTTTTCTTTCTTTCATTCTTTCTTTTTTCTTTCTTTCTTTCTTTCTTTCTTTCTTTCTTTCTTTCTTTCTTTCTTTCTTTCTTCTCCCTACCACCCTTTTCTTTCTTTTTGTTTTTTTCTTTCTTTCTCTTACTTTTCTCCATATATTTTCTCTCTCCATCTATTTTCACCCTTCCCTCCCTTCTCTCTTTCTTTCTGCTCCAATTTCTTTCTTTCTTTCTTTTTTATTTCTTTTATCCAACTATTTTATCCCTCCCTCCCTTTTCTTTCTTTTTCTCTTTCTCTCCCTTTTCTCCATCTTTTTTCTCCCTTTCTTTCTGAGCCCTTTCTTTCTTTCTTTCTTCTTTTCTTTCTCTTTTATCCAACTATTTTTCTCCCTCCTTTCTTTTCTTTCTTTATCTCTCTTTTTCTGCTCTAATCCACCCTCTTTTCTTTCTTTTTCTTTCTTTTTCTTTTCTCCCTATTTTTTCTCCCTCCATCTTTTTCCTCCTCCTTTTCTTTCTTTCTGCCCCATTTCTTTTCTTTCTTTCTTTTTTTATTTTTCTCTCTCTCTCTCTCTCTCTCTCTCTCTCTCTCTCTCTCTCTCTCTCTCTCTCTCTCTCTCTCTCTCTCTCTGAACCGCAGCATTGGCATATAGAGCACTGCTCCATCACATCTCTGTAACACTAGACGGTCAGCATTCTTCAGAGGAGAGTGTTCAGTAAATCAGGCTTATGAGTGACGAGCCCGGAGCGCAGAATGTGAAGAGAGCATAAACACACATCTGCGTGTGTGTGTGTGTGTGTTTGTGTGCTGACAGTGGCATTGGCCTCCTATTAAAACAAAGCCTGTCTCTCCAAGTGCCCACTAGCTTAAAGCAGCAAAGGCATTTCTGACATTGATGTGGCCAGTAAACACCACAAGATGCTGGGGGAGAGGCACTGAGTCATGATTTGGTGATGTTCAGCACCATTGAGGGGTGTCAGTAGACTAGTTGGAGCATCCAGTATACAGCATTAAAGCCTGTAATTCAGATGTCACAGTGGAAAGTTGTTAAGTAATCTCAAATAAGCTGGTTGATGTGATTCCTGACAACATGTGACACACTGTTATATATAAAAATGTACAAAAACATGGACAAAATTCAGTCTTTCAGCTATTTTTATGGTTGGTTTGAAGCTAGTGAAAGAGAAATTAGGCTTTCAGTTGGCACAATGCTAATTGGTGATCATGTGCTTCCATTACTTGTTAGCTACATTAGCCTCGCAGCTCAAGTGCTACAAATTTCATGTCTTGTCTGTCTAGAAACTTTATAAACTTGAGTTTTTGCCAAGCTCTTCAGTCAGTGAACATTGGCCAACTGAGTGATGCTGAACCTCTCTCTTGCTGTGTGTGTGCGTATGAGTAGGAGCCCTTCTCTCAGCGCTGGCTCAGTATCTGACTGCGGGCTGGACGTGTTTGAGGTGGCTGTTTCTGCGTGTTTAAGGAAATGTGTGACCTCTTCAAAACACTGTCTGTTATAGGAGTGGCACAGAGTCACTCTTTGGCCCTAGAAGGCCTCAGCTGGGTTTGTTTATCTTCATTTTCCACCAGCCTGCTGTCTGTGGAGTGTCCTTTCAGTCTGCTGCCATAACTGCGAACTGAAGGCCAACAAAACACTGTGAGGAGGACTGCAAAGCTAGGCATGAGCGGAATAGGAGACACAGGGTTTTGTGCAGTTTAAGAACTCTCCTCTTTCTTCCTCCACCCTTAAAAAGAGTTCTTCTGATCACTTTATGTGAAGAGTGTAATTCTGTTTACATATAGGTAAGAGGTTTAAAAAGACACAGCTGGCATATAGCGTATAAAGCCCACTCCCAGTCACATACACTTAATGGCCAAAAGTATGTGGACACCTGGCCATCACGTTCCATCCCAAAACCAATGCCAAAACCATTGGCATTGATATGGACACCCCCCCTATATCAGCCTCCACTCTTCTGGGAAGGCTTTCCACAAGATTTTTGAGTGTGTCTGTGGGAATTTGTGCCCATTCAGTCAAATGAGCATTCGTCCACACAACTGCTGCTCACTGGATATTTTCTCTTTTTCTGACCATTCTTTGTAAACCCTAGAGATGGTTGTGTGTGAAAATCCCAGTAGATCAGCAGTTTCTGAAATACTCAGACCAACAACCACGCCACGTTCAAAGTCACTTAAATCACCTTTCTTCCCCATTCTGATGCTCGGTCTGTGCTTCAGCAAGTTGTGTTGACCACCTCTACATGCCTAAGTTGCGGCCATGTGATTGGCTGATTAGCTATTTGTGTTAACAAGCAACTGAACAGTACCTAATAAAGTGGCTAGTGAGTGTATAATTGTGTAAAATGTCTTTGTATGCTGTAGCACTAAAATCACCCTGAACTGGAACTAAGGGGCCCAAACCCTTAAAAACAGCCTCAGCCCATTATCCCTCCTCCACCGAACTTTTTACTGTTGGTGCTGTGCATTCCAGTAGGTAGTATTCTCTTAGGATCTGCCAAACCCAGAGTCATCCATCAGACTGCTTGGTAGCAAAGCATCATTCATCACTCCAGAGAACATTTCCACTGCTCCACAGTCCAGTGGCGACTTGCTTTACACCCCTCCAGCTGTCACCTGGCATTGCACATAGTGATCTCAGGCTTGTTCAGGTGCTTGGCCATGACTCATTTAATGGAGCCTTCGATACACAGTTTGTGTATTGATGTGGCTGCCAGAGGATGTCTGGAACTATGTAGTGAGGAATAGAAGAGAGGATTTTTATGCGCTATATGCTTCTGCACTCGGTAGCACAGACCTTTTAGTTTGTGTGGTCTGTCACTTCATGGCTGAGCTGTTGTTGCTTCTAGATGCTTCCATTTTACAATAAAAGCACTTACAGTTGACAGATCTAGCAGGACAGAAATTTCACGTACTGACTTGTAGCTTCCTATGACAGTGCCATGTTTAAAGTTAGTGACCCCTTCAGTATGACACATTCTACTGCCAGTGTTTGTTTGGGCATGTCTGAAAGACCTCAACTCAATAATTAGTAGGGGTCTCCACACACTTTTGGCCATGTAGTCTACATCATGAACTTTTACATGAAAGTCTTAACATGTTTTAGCACAACACCTTCGTAATGAATCATAACAATTCAAAGAACCATAAATAACCAAAAGATAACCAAGAATAAATTATTATTTGTGTCCCAGCAATTCCATAGCCGTTCCTGGGTGGGAGTCCAAGAAATCATATTTGGCCTCACGCTGTCTGGGTGTGTAGGGTAGCCCTCCTTCTTTGTTCACCACTTAGCACAATGCAGCAAATACAGGCAGGTTAGGTGATATAAACAACACCTTATTTAAAGTAACTATTTGTTTATTAAATTATTTAAAGTCTAGACTAATGTGTTTTTGTGTATTAATGCCATAGACACAGGCTCAGAAAGAAGGTCTGGTTTAGAGGTCTCCAAAGCCCTAAAACTTACATAGTGTAGCTTTAAAGAGTATAATAATCTTTAATATGATACATTACTACAAACCAACAAAGGAAAAATGCCCGTTTGGTGATGTCTCTGAAAATTTGACAGGCTGTGTAGTATGTGATATACGTTACAGTGGCAAACAACGTGTCTGTTTATTATCACCACAGTTTTACGGCATCACATTCATCATCTTTACCCTGCAGTAAAGCCCTGAAGCTCTGCAGGCTTGTTTGGCTGTCTGGACCCTGCCTAATCTGAACTTAGATCAGTGTTTGGCTCTGAGGAGAACACTGATAGGCACCATGATGATACAAGTCCAAGCATGGCCCTCTCCAAGTACAAAAATCAAACCGCAACAGAAAGAACATGGAGGCATCACATGCTTCTGAAAGTCAAATACAGTGCAGCCCCCCTACTTTCTGTCTGATTGTCTGCCAGCGAGGTTGAAACCTGCCAGAGAGAGGAGGAGAGAGAAGCCAGTGTTTGTATTTATGTGACTGGGTATTGTATAAGGCCTCCACTGGCTCAGTGGTATTGTTTAGCTGGTCTTACTAAGCACTTTGGAGCTTGTTAAGCTGCTGTTGCTCTTTGGCTGCTATAGAAGTGGCAGTGCTGGTGTTGTTAAAGTTATCTGCTCAGCTTCTCCAGTGGGACACATTAGCTCCAGGAGCCTAATTGAGTGGACAGAATGTGAGGAGAGTGGTCATTGACTCTACCACTAGGAAATAGCTGTATATATTGTGATGTCTACACCTGCGCATCCAACATTTCTTCTGAAATCAAAGGTATTAATAGAGAGTTTGGCCCCTGAGCAGCTTCTCTTCTTCTTAGAAGGCTTTACATTAGAGGTTGGAACATGGCTGTGAGGGTTTGATTGCATTCAGCCACAAGAGCATTAGTGAGGTGAGGTACTGAAGATGGATGGATTGCAAAAGTCACTCCAACTCATCTCGAAGGTACCTGATGGAAGTTCACCACTCCAGAAAACATAGTTCCACTGCTCTGCAGCCCAGTACTGGGGGGGCAGCTTTATTCCCCTTAGCTAATGCTTGGAATTGATGCTCCAGAGTGGTCCATTCTACCGGTCAGTGCTTTTTAATGTAGTATATATGTATAGTGTAGATTTTGCGTTGTGGCACTTTGGAGTTGGTGACATGCCCAGTTAAGGACTTTTGAAAGACTACAGTGGGCTGTACAGAAAGACAGTGGGCTGTTTAATTTTTTTTCACTAGCTGGCTGAATCATTTTTTTAAGAAAGAAAAAGGTTTCATGACACTATACAAAAAAATGTAATTAAAATAAAATTCCCAGACATTATTGGCCATTATTGGTTGTATTAATTTCACAGTAATTTACCGTACCTTATTAACAGTAAATAACAGTAAAATTACAACCATATACTGTGGTTCAGTCACCTGGACAGCAAGAATCATGTGATATAGCTGCATTCTACTGTACATTTAGAGTAATAAGCTGTAATTTTGATGTTAAAAATCAGTATGATTACGTAACCACTGTAAAACTGTTGCAGCACCTTTGCCAGTAATCTACTGTACATTTATATATGAAAAATGTACTGTATTATACCTTTTTTAGAAAATGTAAAATATAAGCTAAAATAAAATAAATTAAAACATGTAATACAGTTATCCACAATATTTTACACAGTATATTCTATTCTATATAAATATAATATATTTTGCAGACTGTTTAACTTTGCTTTCATGAAGTTATATGGTTAGGAAAATTAGCATAATACCACAGCATAGGACTTTTTCTCAATCCCACCATGAACTGAACATCATATTACAGCAACTACATGCACTGATCTCAGTCACCAACACTATAAAGATGGCAGTAACCAAATATGTATTAATTATGACAATATGGGATGAATTAAATAAACACAAAACACCATCAAAAAATACCAAACAATTATCAACAACAATTGAATTTAAAAATTAGCAAGGAACACAGTAGATTACTGGAATAATTTAAGGAATACAGTAGATTACTGTAGAATTTCCGTTAGTTGTGTGATGCATGCTGGGCATTATAGTGAGAGTGGACAAAAGTAAGAAAATTATACAAAACTGTGAATGCTGTCAAGACGGTGAGGCTGTAAAAGAAGATCATGTAAAATGACTGTAATTCACTGGCAACAATTTTTACAGTAATTTACTTTTTATTTACAGTACACATTTTTTCCTGCAGTCCTGTATTTGTAATGCACAGCTTGTGTGTGCTGTATTATGCATGCATAGCTGTCGGAGGAGCCTCAGTTTTAACATGTAATGCTATATGTGAAGGGCAGAACTGTCTACTTAGCTTTTGACAGCCAGTGCTTGAGCTTTTTTCATTTTCATTATACCCCACAGAAAGCTGCATTACACAACAAATTACATTAAATGCTATTTTAAGCCAGAATGTCACTTTAATGATGCTCATGGGTGAAACATACATTGGATGTTGCCTTTTCTGTCTCTTTAGAGCTTAGATTTGTCAGCGCCGTGCGAAGTGACTTTCACTTTCACCATAAAGGCCAGAAAACAGCTTCTGTTTGCTCAGACAACTCAAGCATGAGAGGGGGAAAAGTTAATGTTTTCCTCACTCTCTCTCTCTCTCTCTCTCTCTTTCTCTCTCTCTCTCTCTCTCGCTATCTCTCTTTCTCTCTCTCTCTGGCGCGTCGGACCCCAGGGACCCCCTTAGTCTGTCTGTCTGCCCAATAAAAGCAGGCAAATAAAAATGGCTGTTCTTTGAAGTGGGACAATGACCTCAAACTCGTTGTATTATAAATGGAACCAACTCCCCCCCCAATAAGCCCCCCTAACCAACCAACCCTGTTGTGTTAGCCATGAAAAGTTGGGGGTCATTTGGGGGTGGAGTTTGTGAGTGCTGGTAAAGTTTGGCCCTTTTGGCCATTAACTGAGAGCTACAACAGTTAAAAGCAATACAAGCCAACAAATAGATCTTAAATGTACTCGCTGTCTTTTTAATTAAAGCCCGAACCTGACCGGTGCTGTGGGTGTTTTCCATGGCACATGCTAATACAAGAACAGGAACCAACAGAACTTATGGTTCTTGTTCTAACTCATTTTCCAGAGTCAGCTAAAAACAACATAATGACTACAATTAATAACTGAATTGTCTTTTTGGTCATTCTGTGCAAATGTCTAACTGGGTAATTACACTGTAAGCTCGAATAAGTTCACGTAACTTTAAAAAAAAGTTATTTAAAAAAAATAAGGTTAAACTTTGGTGAACATTTGAAGCACTGGTTAAACCTGAATATGTTCAGATAACTTTAGATAAGCATTGGTTAAGTCCAGATAAGTTCATAAAATAAATTTTTTTTTTAAATGTAAGCATTGGAGAACAACACTTAAGCATTGGTTAAGTCTCAATATGTTCAGATAGCTTAAGACAAATCAGCTTAAAAAATTAAGGTAAGCATTGGTGAACAACACTGCATTGGTTACACCCCAAATAATTTCACATAACGTAAAAAAAAAAAAATTAAGTGAGCTAAATGAAGCACTGGTGAACAACGTTATTGGTTAAGCCCGAATAAGTTCAGATAACTTTTAAAAAAATGAAACTGACTTAAAAAATTAAGGTAAGCATTGGTGAACAATGCTTAAGCATTGTTGTGAACACATTACTAAACACAGGACATTAGAACAACTAAAATTTTGTGCTTAATCGTAAGTTCTAATTATTTTACTTTAACTTTTTAAATTGGTCAAACCTAAAATCCCAAATTAATATTACGTGTTATTTTTTAATTAGGAAACTTTTTCTGATTAAGACATATTGACCACTTTGCCAAGCACTGAGGGAATAAGCTGTATCATGAATGTGCTCACCCACCAGCACAGACCCTCATTCAGCAGCAAAGAGAATGATAACTCATCCTTTCAGCCAACACCACAAGGCCAGGCGGTTGCGTAAAGCATATGTGAAAAGCACACGCCTGAGGAAAAGCAGCCATGGTGGTATGAAAGCATGTTGATGGTGAGTAAAACAAACAATAAGAAGCACCCAATATGCAAATAGATTGAGCCAGGAGCCAATGGGAAAGCAGTTTTACCCAACAAGATTGTGTTGACAAAACCGACATGTCACTGTATTTCACTAAAACAGCACAGCTCACTGAGCTTCACTTAGTTATACACATTCATTGAGTTACTTCAATGACAGAGAAATGCGTTAAACCAACCTTTAACAGACTAAATGGCAATAAGTTGATGCAACTCAAAAATGCAATTCAGGTGTATGAAATCATCTAAAACGTTACCTTAACTTCAGAAGTTCAGTAATATGTGGGATGCATTCAGTTTGATGTAAAAACTTTGTTTATTTGAGTTAAAAGAGAGTGAGGGATTACAGTGTAGCTACTTTATCTTAACACTAGTTATGCTTTTCTGGGTTCAAACAATTACAAAAACATCCATATTTGCACAAAATTATGTAAAATGATGCAAAGTTGCTCTTGGTTTCTGTAGAGTGTAGAAATCTGAGCAAAAACAAATGCATGCTAAGTGTATTAGCTTCGTAACTACCTTGTTAAGATAAGTTACTCTTATTAGTCCCACAGCGGGGAAATTCAACCACTGCATTTAACCCATCCGTGCAGTGAAACACCACATAAACACTAGTGAATGCACACGCACTAGGGGGAAGTGAGCACACTGGCCTGGAGGAAAACACAATGAGGTACCATCAGGTGCTACTGGTGCCAATTTTGAGCAGTTACCAAAAACTAGACCCAATTTAAGGATGTATGTATATACGTATATATGTATATATGTATGTATGTATGTATGTATGTATGTATATCGCTGGTGTCTGAACAAAATCTTGTATCTCCAAAATGAGAACTTTACAGGTGAAGGAATAAACATACTTTACTTTTAATGCAAGTCAATGGAACCAGACGTTTTTCCAAGTCATTCTGTGTCATTTTTGTTGGTCCATTCATCATGAAATTCACATACAAAGGGTAAAGGGCAAAGGGTTCTTTTGGATTATGTCAAAAACTGAAAAAGGACAAAAATGGAGATATGAGGTTTTGTTCAGACAACTGAATTGGTAAATATAATACATTTTTTGCGATTTACTGTGAGCTCATATTATTCAATCGAGTATATTAAAAGACACTTTACACAAATGTGTGGCACCATTTGGCATTTTTACAAAAATTCCACTGTACTTAAAATATAATTTGCTGGATAATAACCCTGAGCCCAATCATGTACATGAAAATCGGCCCAACCCTGACATTTTTTGCCCTGAGTGTATGCGAATGTGTGTGTGCAGGGGCATTGATGGGGGTGATAATGGTTAGATTTCCTCTCTGCCTCTGTGCTGATGTCATCGGAACAAATCTTATCCCCCACATGGCATCGCATGTGGTAGAAAAGTGGTCTGCTTATAAACACTCACTCACACCGCTTAAATTCCTATCCTGAGTGTGTGTCTGGGCACACGGCTGGGAATTCTTTGTGTGAACAGCTTAGTCATGCTTTTATGTGTAAAAGCCCTCTTTCAGTTTGCTTCAGAGTATCATTACTGTACGAAGAGCAATATTACAAAATCAATATAACAACAGTAACAGTGACATCCAATACAATACCAACAATAACAATAAACAACAGAATGAGGTTCTCCTGTTTTCTTTTGTCTTCTCTTTCTGTTTTTCTTACCCTCTCTCTCTCTCTCTCTCTCTCTCTCTCTCTGGTAAGCACATACATGTATAAGCTTATTTGCACCCTGTAGTGTTTTTTTTCTCTCCATTTGCAAACAATTATGTTTCCCCCCAGGGCTCAATGGCAGCCCCCTCACCCCACACACCCCTTACCTCCCCCCTACACACAAACAGCTCCCTGCGGTCCTGAATTATTCATAATGAAAGACACTGAGCTGAAGCCACGTTGACACTTTCTTAAGATGACGTCTCGGCCGCGGTCGTTTACTGAGTAATTGTCTTCTCACACTCTGTCCTGCATCCCATCTCAACCAAATCCATCCCATTTACCCCCAGTCCGCCCTGTTTTCCCTCTCTAAATCACACAATCGCAGCCAATTCAGCTCAGCTAGCTTTCTACATTCTCTTTATGATTAATTCTCGCGACAGAATAAATGCTCTAATCTGTATTTCTATAACGAGGCTGGGCATCCTCTCATCATCGCAGTGCTCTGTAATTTACAGAGTGATGGAATGGCGCTAGACTGAGTCATCTATCTGGAGTTAATGTCATCTCTAGGCAATTACAGCTCAGTGCTGTCTGTGAATGTGGAAAGCTCACAGTGCTAGGCTAAAGGCTGTGAAAAGAACCAGACACCCCCTTTTACTGAGCTTTCAGCATTTCATGGAACTGCTTGCAGTCATTAAAGGAGAATCACACAGATTTTTCAAACATTCTGCATAGTTAAGTTGTTAAAAGTCAAATTTTAGACAAACTTACAGACTCTTTGCATTCTTTGCAGAAGTAATGATGGGAGCTTGGGGTCATGATGATAACAATGCAAATATAGCCATTTTATTTGCTATCAAAACAACTAGTGAACCTACACATTCCTCTTTTTATATCAATGCTGTCGGATCAAAACCTCATATCTCCAAAATAATAACTTTACAGGAGAAGGAAAACACATACTTTACTTTTAATCTAAGTCAATGGAACCAGAATTTGTTCCAAGTCTTTTTGGGCCACTTCTCTTGGTCTGTTCATCATGAAGTTTGAAACAATGTAAAGGACAACATACATTTTTAAATTATATCAAAAACTGAAAAATGACAAAAATGGATATACAAGATTTTGTTCTGACAGTAGCGATATGCTGGCCAATAAGTGGTAAATATAAAAAAAAAAACACTTTTAAAGATATGTTGTAGAATATAATTATCTCAAAACTACCATAAAACAACACCTCAGGCATTAGCCAATGTATCCTTAACAATTTCAATTAGTAACTGTGTGATGTATCTTTTTGAAGCATTGAACTCTTCAGTCATCTGGTTACTATTAAAACCACTGTGAACAGTTCTGATTCTGTAAGCTTCTCTAGAATGAATATTTTTACATCAAACGTCTCTGAATGACTTTGTCTTATGAATGTCTTTTTAAATTTGACGCTAAAGAAAGCTTTGCATTTAAAAACTAGTTAATTTGTACTGATTATGCGAGTGGAGAAAATAAGCATAATGAATTTATTGCTATCAGTAATAAAATAGCATTTTTTTCAATGTGTGAAACTTTTTACATACTAAGGCTTATTATTCAGTTATTACAGGGACTTCCCAGACCATGTAAAGGGTCTATATAAAACCATGAACACTCAGAGAATTCTTTGCATGATTAAAGGGTACTTTGCATTGTGAAAGCACTCTTCAGATTCATGAAGAAAGTGCTATGTAGGGTTCTGCCTCTTCTATTGTTACAAGCTTGTATTGTACCAATAACAGAACCCTCATGGTTCTATGTAGGACTGATTTCTTTATTAAAGAACCCTTGAAGAACCATTTTAAGAGTGCTTTCATAGCAACATTTTTGCAACATACAGTGTGCTGCAGCTTGGCCTCAGACTAGGTAGCCTAGGAAAATGTGTTAATGCTGCAAGAAAAGAGTGGTGTAATAATTTATTGCGTTATTAATGTATTAGCTTTGATAAAGTTTTTAGTTGTAGTTTTTATTTCATTTGTTTAAAGATCTGGATATTCAATAGTAAAAATGGGTGCATATGCCCACTTCTGACACCAATGTTTCATTTTTATAAAAAATGTACTCTGGTATTTTAGCACTATGCTAGTGGACTTGCTATCCTTCTCAGACAGTGTGTGAATATTCAAACTAGGAAAATTATTTGGACTAATGACAAAGCATTATTAATCAGCGATTAATTGTTAACTGACAAACCTAAAATCATGGACACAACACAACCCATGAAAACCTCAAACACAGCAATGCATTGTAGATAAACAAAACTTTAGGCTTTATTGAAGGAAACCCACAGCCTAACGTAGCAGATATGACAATAATGCAGTGTAGTCTACTTACTCACATTTAACACAAGTTAACAAACATATATGGCCTGATCAGCGCTAGGTCAAATGCATAGTTTAAAACCCAAAAAAAGCCAAGGCCCACCAGCAGGCCTGAAGTTTTATTACATGCTTCTATTACCTAAGACTAGCTCAACCCGTTTGCATTGAAGTCCCTGTAGTTACTGAATAATTACCCTTTGTATGTAATTAGCCTGGGGTTTTAAGGGGTTAAGCTGCAGTCAACATAGACTCAGTAGCTCGCAGCTCTTAAGCATTTTTGTCATGGGACTAACTACATAGGCTAATAGCACTATGTAGAACATAACTGTGGGAAATAGAATTTTTGATTTAAACATATGCAAGCAAATTGCTGCATTAACTTCACACAAGTTTGTTCATAGCTGTGCAGTAGCAGTCTCATGCCATCTCATAAACAAAGCATATGTTCTGTGTCCATTACGGTACATCATCTACATCTCTTGTGAACCACTGTTGGATTGTAAGAGTGCTCTGGATGTTCTCCACTACGTTTCTAGACAACTACAAAACATAGCACTATGTAGCGAGTGTTGACAGAGACTTTTTCTGAGTCATTTCATTATATTTATTGCAGTTTTCATGTTTTATTTGGTTATACAATACACAGTGCACATTTGTAAACCACTGCTTTCATGGTGGTCTTTTTCACCAAGAAACAGAAAACGTCTCAGAAAAATCTGAGACTGTTAATGTGTGAGAATAAAATCTTCTTCACAAGCTGCCTCCTGCCCTGTGAGAGATGTATGCTGAAGTCATTTTCATGTTTAATGTTGAATCTACTGAATCTGTCATGGTCTCACTTTGGCAATGTAGTGTTCACAGATTTGGCCTGAAGTAGAGATGGACCCCTGCCTAGCTCTGTTCAAGCAAAACTGTGTGTGTTCCTGTTTGCGTGTCTGAGCACCACTTGTGTGGGTTTTCATAGGAGGTCCGACAAAAAGGTCTACATTGCATTTTTTAAAATGGGGCATATGAGATATATTATAACTTAAGTGATTACAGTTCTATATAATACATATGTATATGAATATAATATTATAAAATATTTATGTATATAAATGCTGACATATGTAATACTCATGGAATGAACATGTTTCATTCTTCATGTTTCCAAAAGGGTCCACTCACCCATCCAAATGATTGAATTCAGGTGTTCCAATCACTTCCATGGCCACAGGTGTGTAAAACCAAGCACCTAGGCCTGCTGACTGCCTCTACAAACATTAGTGAAAGAATGGGTCGCTCTCAGGAGATCAGTGCATTCCAGCGTGGTAACGTGACAGGATGCCATCTGTGCAACAAGTCCAGTCGTGAAATTTCCGCACTACTAAATATTCCACAGTCAACTTCTCAGTGGTATTATAACAAAGTGGAAGCATTTGGGAACGACAGTAACTCAGCCACAAAGTGGTCGGCCACGTAAAATGACAGAGCATGGTCAGCGTATGCTGAGGCACATAGTGCGCAGAGGTCACCAAGTTTCTGCAGAGTTAATCGCGACAGACCTCCAAACTTTGTGACAAATCACGCTTCTCCATCTGGCAATCTGATGGAGGAGTCTGGGATTGGTGGTTGCCAGGAGAACGGTACTTGTCTGACTGCATTGTGCCAAGTGTAAAGTTTGGTAGAGGGGGAATTATGGTGTAGGGTTGTTTTTCAGGAGTTGGGCTCGGCCCCGTAATTCCAGTGAAAGGAACTCTTAATGCTTCAGCTGACCAAGAGATTTTGGACAATTTCATGCTCCCAACTTTGTGGGAACAGTTTGGGGATGGTCCCTTCCTGTTCCAGCATGACTGCACACTAGTGCACAAAGCAGGGAACATAAAGACATGGATGAGTCCTGACCTCAACCCAAGAGAACACCTTTGGGTGAATTAGAGCGTAGGCTGCGAGCCAGGCCTTCTCGTCCCACATCAGTGTCTGGCCTCACAAATGTGCTTCTGGAAGAATGGTCAACAATTCCCATAAACACAGTCCTAAACTGAGCGAATACTTTTGGAAATATAGTGTATTTACATACATTATACTTTTACATAACTTGTGTCATATTATTTTTCATTCTTGGACATGCATGGCTTTGTTCCAGCGATGTTATCATAAATATGGGAAGTATTAACATTTTTATTACATGTCAGTACTTACATGTATTAAATACAAACTAAGCATAATATTCCATATAGATAATTAC